>NC_083768.1:1747198-1774698 GCF_963514075.1 Conger conger | reverse complement strand
AATTGCTTTTTTCTTGCCACCCTTCCACACAGGCCAGATGTGTGCAATATCTTTGATATAGTTGTATGATGCACAAGTTTCCCTCTGTTGGCCATACAATCCTGGAGCTCTTTCAATGTTGCCATTGGATTCTTGGTAGCCTCTGACCAGTTGTCTTCTCTCCCGGTCATCGAGTTTAGACGGACGCCCTGATTTTGGCAGACTGCGAGTGGTGCCATGCACTTTCCATTTCTTAATTATGGTCTTAACAGTGCTCCAAGGTATCTTCATGAAATAAGTATTTGATCCCCTACCAATCAGCAATAATTCTGGCTCCCATAGACCAGTTAGTTTTCCATTAAGAAGCACTCCTAATCTCAACTCATTACCCAAAACACCTGTGTCAACTTGTTACATCGTTATGTACCTGTATAAAAGACACCTGTCCACACAATCAATCAGATTCCAACATTTCCACCATGGGTAAGACAAAGGACATCAGGGACAAAATTGCAGACCTGCACAAGGCTGGGATGGGCTTCAAGAAAATAAGCAAGCCGCTTGGTGAGAAGTTAACAACCGTTGGAGCAATTATTAGAAAATGGAAGAAACACAAAGTCACTGCCAATCTCCCTCGGTCTGGGGCTCCACACAAGATCTTGCCTCGTGGGATATCAGTGATCATGAGAAAGGTCAGGGATCAGCCCAGTACTACACAGGAGGAGCTTGTTAATGACTTGAAGGCAGTTGGGACCACAGTCATGAAGAGAACCATCAGTAACACACTACACCGTGAAGGATTAAAATCCTGCTGCGCGCGCAAGGTTCCTCTGCTGAAGACGGCACATGTACAGGCCACTCTGAAGCTTGCCAAAGAACACCTGGATGATCCAGAGGAGGCTTGGGAGAAGGTGATGTGGTCAGATGAGACCAAAACAGAGCTATTTGGCATCAACTTGACTCGCCGTGTTTGGAGGAAGAGAAATGCTGAGTACAACCCCAAGAACACCATCCCCACTGTGAAGCATGGAGGTGGAAACCTTATGCTTTGGGGGTGTTTCTCAGCTAAGGGGACAGGACGACTTCACCGTATCGAGGGGAGGATGAATGGGGCCATGTACCAGGAAATTTTGGGCTACAACCTCCTTCCCTCAGTGAGAGCACTGAAAATGGGTTGTGGATGGGTCCTCCAATATGACAATGACCCAAAACATACGGCCAAGGCAACAAAGGAGTGGCTCAAAAAGAAGCATATTAAGGTCCTGGAGTGGCCTAGCCAGTCTCCAGACCTAAATCCCATCGAAAATCTGTGGAGGGAGCTGAAGCTTTGAGTTGCCAAGCGACAGCCTCGGAACCTTAAGGATTTGGAGAGGATCTGCAAAGAGGAGTGGACCAAAATCCCTCCCAAGATCTGTGCAAACCTGGTGAAAAACTACAACAAACGTCTGACCTCTGTGCTTGCCAACAAAGGTTTCTCCACCAAGTATTAAGTCCTATTGTTCTATGGATCAAATACTTATTTCATGTGAAAATATATTACATTTATAAAATTCATATGATTATTTTGTGATATTCTGTCTCTCAATGTTAAAATGTACCTATGATTAAAATTCTACACAGTTCCATTCTTTGTAAGTCGGCAAACCTAGAAAATCAACAAGGGATTATTATTAATTATTGCTCCCACTGTATACATATGCCTTATACTCATCACTGACTACCTTTAATTGAACATTGATCTCGGTTCAGCTCTCCCGTTTCAGCGCTCTTGGTTGTTTTGGTCTGGTTGTCTTGTCCCCGATGACCTAAACAAAAAAAAAACAAAAGAAAATTCAACATTAAGCAGTCAGTTTCACCTGATTTGACCCATGAATTCTCAACACCAAGACCTGACTTTGTGACTGTATTGATCAGTTGAGCTGTTGTTCTGTTTTTTGGCTGTGTGACGCAGTAGAAGAGGCAGACGCTCAGGTGTATTGACACAATGGGAATGCCAAAAACTTTCAAAATCATGTCTTCAAATGAGCAAACAATCACACAAGCTCCGTCTCTAAATGATGTGTTTCGCATATCAGTTTATTTAAAAAATGCTTTTAAAATGTTATCTGCAGATTTACAATCATTAGATTTACTATTGCTAAACATTTTTTAAGTAAAAACAAAGGGACAATGAAACCTCCTCATGGTGATTTCATGGAATGGGCAGAAACCTTTTGAGGGACAGGTGCTCAAAGGGAAACCAACCCAGAAAACTGTTTTACAATACCCAGTTTTTGGGCAGAATATATTTGCCTAAATACAGTACGGCATAGGCACTAATATGAATGACAAAACAGTACAAATATATACAGTACTGTGCAGAAGTCTTAGGCACCCTAGACTTTATTATATATATAGATATGTTTATTTTTTTATGTGTGTTAGGATAAAAGAACACATTTGAGATTTCAAAATATTCATTTTCCAAAAGATTTAATTTTACAGAGACATTTTTGTATTTAATTTTTAAAAAGTAACATACTACTGTAAGCAATTGACTTTTTAACATAAAAACTTGATCAAGGCTGTCTGAGTTCAGAAGCAAGGAGCCAACCAAAGTCTGCAGAATAACTTTGGCAAATTCTCCAACATGCTTGGAACAACCTCCCTGTTGATTGTCTTATAGAACTGCAGGACAGCGTTGGCTATCTCAGGGAAGTGATGCAGTTTTAACGCCGAAGGGTGGTCACAAAAAATATTGATTTGATTCCGTTTTTAACTATTCTGCCAAATTACTAAAATGTAATGTAAAATGTATAGTACGTTTATTTGGGACCTTTCATTGAATTACTTTTGAAAGAATCTTATCTGTACAGAATGTTATACAGGTAGGTGCCTAAGACTTTTATATACAGTATATATAAAATATATACAGTACTGTGCAAATGTTTTAGGCAGGTGTGAAAAAGTCGGTGGTATGGCTTTTTGGCCGCAATTCTTCCATGAAGACCACTTCTGACCAGACTTCTCCGCACAGTAGATAGGTGTACCTGGGTCCCACTGGTTTCTGCCAATTCTGAGCTGATGGCACTGCTCAGAATTGAATTGAATCCCTCCCCCTCTTGTCTAATCCCCCCCCCCAAAATAAATAAATAAAATTCACTTATGATGACTATATGTTTAGAACAACACTTCATGTGTATTTTACTAGCTATGGATGTGATGCTTTAACTTGTGGAAGAACCTATGCACTTATAAATCGCTTTGGATTAAAAGCGTCTGCTAAATGACAAAAAAATGTTCAATAAAATGCTGAACATCTTCTGATTGTAAGCATGATGTGTCTCATCTGCTGCACTGAGTTTCCCTGGCTGACCACTGCGTTTACGGTCCTCAACGTTGCCCGTTTCTTTGTGATTCTTCAACAGAGCTTGGACAGCACATCTGAAATGCCCTGTTTGCCTTGAAATTTCTGCCTGAGAGAGACCTTGCTGATGCAGTATAACTACCATGTGTCTTGATGCTGTGCTCAGTCTTGCCATGGTGCATGACATCTTACATTAAACTGTCTTCAGCAATCTCACTTTGGAAACAGATTTTGGCTGTTCCTCACCCAGTTTTGTTTGGTATAATTGGTTAATCACACACCTGACTATGTGCCTACAAAATCCATGACTTTGTGCAAGTGTACCAAGAAGAATTGATGCTGGTTTGAAGGCAAAGGGTGGTCACACCAAATATTGATTGATTTTTCTTCTGTTCACTCACTTTGCATTTTGTTGATTGATAAAAAAAAACTATTCACAACTTTCTACCTTTGAGCATGTAGGATTCATTTCATTATATAACATACTGATCGCACTCACCACAGTGATTTTCCTGGGTCATGGTGCTCCTCCTACCGTCACTGGTTGTGGCTTCTGGGAGCTCAGTGTTCTCCTGTTCCAGTCCATTTTCTGCTACTGTTCTCATTTCACAACATCTGCTCTGTGCATGACCCACTGATGCAAAGCAATTCTCAGTCGCATTGTAGCGCATCGCTACATTAACCAATTTAGTCAGTAGGTTTGTGACCTGCTCCTTATCTTTATCTTTATCGAACACAACGTACCTGTTACCACACATCCTCAGAAACCACTGGAGATCAGTGTGCTTTTCAATGTCTCTCTCTCTTCGTCTGTGTGAGGTCAAGACAAGTACAGTGTGTTGCCACACAGAACTGCTGATTAGCTGCATGTGCTTTTTCGCCACCTCTCGATCTTCCCTAGTGAGCGTTGAGTCTATGGAGACGACGAACACAAAACCAAGAAGCCCATCAGGGCCACGGTAAATACTTGTTCTCATTTGCCTTTTCTTCTTCTCTGAGGTGGTATCGGCTAAACCTCTCCAGCCCGGTGTGTGCACCACTGTGACCACCCTGTCATCTACGTTTCCCTGTTCCTGCACACTCCCCTTGGTGAATGTCCTGCAAATTCTAAACGCAGTCCTCCCCAGAATGGCATTTCCCACTGAACTCTTCCCAGCCCTGTGTTTCCCCAGCAGCACCACAGTCAAAGGCACACCTGTGAGAAGACAGGAAGAGAGAAGAGAGGGGAAGAGAGGGGGGGTATTGGGCTGATGCTAATATAAACATTGCATCGTACCGAACCACAACACTAAACCAGTGGAGTGGTCAAGGCTGTCTCCTGAGCAAACGGGCCTCTTCTCCAGTAATTTAAGTTCTACGTGTCCCTTTAAGTGCACAGTATGTACAGTGAGATCCACAAGTATTTGGACAGAGGGACAATTTCTGTTGATTTTGGCTCTGTACTCTTATCACTTTTGAAATGAAAAAATGGATATCCAAGTTAAAGTGTCACCTTTAATTTGAGGGTATTTACATCTTTTTGGGTGATCAGGGTAGGAATTAAATCCCTTTTTATACATTGCTCCCTCTTTGGACACATACTGCTGCTGCTATCAGCAGTCACATCGTCCTGTTTCACAGATGAGGGGGGTGCTTTGACTCATGGACTGTCCCCTTTCAGCCTCCACACTTTGCTCTTGCCATCAATCTGATACAAGTCAATCTTGATCTCATTTTTCCAGAACGTTGCAGGCTTTTAGGTACTCCTTAGCACTTTAAATTGACCATCTTGTTTTACTAGTGGTTTGTATCTTGTAGTGCACCCTCTGTAGGTCTGCTTGTGAAGTCTTCTGCAGACAGTTGGCGCCGATACATCCAAGAACACATGAAGAACGTTTCTGATCTGTCGGACAGGTGCTCCTTCATTATGGAACTGTTACCAACTGCAGAGCACTTCCTTGGTCTCTCCCAGCCCCAATTACTGACCGCAATGCTCTCTTTCCACTTCATGATGCTCCAAACAGTTTATTTTGGTAAGCCTTTGGTAAGGCTGGCCTACGTCTCTGACTGTTTTTGTTTTTCTTCTTATTTCTCAGCCTCATACTGGCTCCCTTGGCTGTGCTTAGGACAACTCTGGCCCTGATGTTGACAAATGCCAATAACAGATTCCAAAAGCAATCAAAAGCCTAGAATCAAGACCAGATACCCAAAGCTTTCTTATACCTGCACTAAGGAAGTGGTTTAATACCCAGTGATCAGAAACAGCTGAGAAGCCAACTGTCTAATAAGTTCTGGTCCCATGAAATAGGGGGGACTGTGTATAAAAAGGGATGTAATTCCTCCGCGGGTAACCTGATATGGATGCAAATATCCTCAAATGAAAGGTGAGTCTACATTTTAACTTTATATCCCATGAGACTGGGTAAGTTTTACAATAGACAACAAAATAATATTCTTAAAGGCTTCACTAAATAATTAATTAAATGAAAACCTACCTTCTGGCATTCGGCTATAACCGGCAACTGCAGGGAAAAATAGAAAGAATTAAATAAAATTAACATTTCATCTTGGGAGCCTCAAGGGGTCACCAACATGTATATTACCTCTTTTTAATATTGTTTGTAATTAATTGCAGTACTGGGAACAAAAGCATTTGATTGCAAACATACAAATCATGTGAATGTCTTAGGATCAGTAGAATGATGATGCAAAAGCAAGTACTGGAGAACCTCAGGGAACCGAACACATCGGGAATGAAGGTCGTTCAGAACACTGACATTTTTGAACTCTGACAGTGACATTGAAATAGGTCTACACAAATTTCATGAAATTCAATATTTATCTCAGTTAAGTTTATTTTGAGTCATAAGAAACCAAAAACCTCAAATGGCATTTGCCCACATGGTAACTGTCATATAGGCCTAAAGTGCGAACAAATAACCAATGATAGGCAAAATTTGTAAACTTGTAAAATTGCCAAATCAGAAACAAACTGTATAGTGAAGTTGGCAAACCAACAAGTATTAACACGCTTATGGATGAACACCAGTGATAAGTGGACGTCAAAGTCGCCAATAGCATTGGCTGTAGCCACCAATGTGATGTGATCTTTGCTGGATTTAAAATTATTAATCTGCTTCTGGCTTCCATCCAAGAGCTAATGTTGCCCTGGTCTTGTTTATGCCAACCTGGTTTCCTTGCAAGCTACTCTAAAGCTCACAAACTTTTTTTGATATAATTTAAAGTCTTTCCTGTTTTGTTAACATAACACATTACATTAACCGGATGAGACAGCGCAAGCACCTGGCTACTGACACTCCTAGGTTGGCAACTCACCCACCTGGGCTAGCAAACAGATGACTCGCCAAGACTAGCAACCCACTTGCCTAGACTAGAGACCCACCAAGGAACCTAGCCCCCTAGGCTGGCTATTTCCAATCTTAGGCTGGTGAATCACTCGTCTGACTACTGATTTTGGATGATAAACTAGGGGTTTAACATATATTTTTGCATGAGCCCATACATTTGGATATAGTGGAAGAAGAGGAGTTTGAGAGGTGGGAGGCTCACCTGAGAACCAGTACACCACACCCAGAGTCTCCTAGATCAGCACCAGAGGGGGAGATTGTGGCCCCCCAGAGGGACGTTCTGCTCCTCATAGCAGAGAAGGGAACAAGGCTTTCTGGAAGAGATCTGTGGCCTGAGAGAATCCCACAACCCCCGAGTCCCACAACCCAGTGGATATGAAGGGCCCCAGCAACTTTGACCCCAAGCTCTCAAACTTCAGAGAGCCCAAGAAGGACTCTCCCTACACCACTCCAACCCCTCAGGACCCGGCAGCCGATTCCAGCCCCATCAGATTGGTGAGGGGCTCATCACCTCAGCAGCCCCACTCCACTACCAGCAGTGAAGGTGATCCAAAAAGAGCCGCAGATGGCCAACCAGCAGGGTGAGGATATATAAAAATATCTCCTGTGGTTTGAGTGTGTGGCCAGAACCTGAGCCTGGCCAGAGCAGGAGTTGGTGTGCCAGCTGGTGCCGCTTCTGACTGGGAAAGCATAGGAGACCTACATACATGGCTACGGACGAAGACCAGTCTCACTCCTATGATGAACTGAAGGAGGCATATCATCACCTAAGGGGACTCTATTGCAGCCCCTTTCATTGTTCCAAAAAAGGATGGATCCCTTCGGGGCTGAATGGACTTCAGGAAGCGCAATGCCGTCTCGCAGTTTGTTGCATACCTGATGCCTAGCATTGAAGACTAGGTACAAGCAGGTGCACCCCTGGAACAGAGGTCCCGGCAGGTATACGGCATTCAGAACACCACTAGGATTGTACCAGTTCATGGTAATGCCCTTCGGATTACATGATGCACCTGCCACCTTCCAGCGCCTTATGGGTCGGGTACTGTTGGGCTATGAGAACTGCTGCATGGTCAACTTCAGTAACACCGGTCCTGAACATCTCTAGTGGGTCCTGCAGCACACACAGCAAGCTGGACTGACCCCTGGTACCTGGGCTACCTGATGGGGAAGGGTGAAGTTCGGCACTGGTGGATAAAGTGGAGGCCATTCGGAACAGGCTAAGACCCTGCACTAGAAAACAGGTGAGGTCCTTTCCTACCCCCAAGGCTACCAGGAACCCCAGTTTCGTCTACTTCTGGGTTGCGCTTGGTTTCTCTGTCCCAACTCTGACATGCAATCTTTATAAATGACTTACTTTTCCTTTCTAAATCAATAAAAAAAAAACACGATTGCTTCAACAGCACTGGAATCTCTGACAGCTTGGCGAAAATTAAATTAAACTGACTAACTGCTGACACAACTTGAAGACCTAAAAACATTTGATTTGGCTGGGTTCAGCACAATTTTAGATTTGTCATGAAACAATTCCCATGTCTCAAAGTGCAGATTCTCAGCTATTTTTATACATTTCAGTATCACCATATAGAAATTACAACACTTTTTATGCATTGCAAACAGAACTACAGAGGCTACACTGCAAGATACAAACCGCCACAAAATCAGGTTAGCCAGGTTACTAAAGCCAAGTCCCTGTATAGTTCTGGAAAAGGGTATCGTCTTCAGTGAGGATATAACTGCTGATAGCAGCAGCAGAATGAACAACAGTCAGTCCTATCTAATTAACGTCTGTTCAAGTTTGAACAAACGCCTTTTCAAAGGTAAAAACAGGACAGCTGACTGCCCAAGTCATTGAACCAATCTGAATCCAGCCAAATATCTATCATTTGCTGAAGAGAAAACTGCAGAAATCTCTACATTGTGAAACCAAAGTGCAATGTATTAAATAAACAATGAGAATATGCACTTTAACCCCATTATAATCTAAAATTGTGGAGTACAGAGACAGTTCAAGAAAAAAAAAAAAAAGTTTTTTTTCCAAACATTATCAACACTCTTGATTCTGCTACATTTGTCCCAATTAAAGACTGGGAAACGTATCTCCATATCCACACAGACAACAGCTTCTGGAAACTGTACAGTAGTGCATAATTTTAACCAGGTGTGCTGGTATCGCTGCGGACCGTCCACTAGACGCGGTAAAGTTTGATTTGTAATTGCTATTTTGAACAGCAGAGGTTAGGGCTTGAGCCAGTTTGTTTCTATTGCTGTGTTAATCACTTATACTGGTTGCATACCTGTCAAGTGATTGAATGTTTGTTTTAAATAGCGGTGGAATTTGTCAGTAGATTAGCTTTGATTTGATATTGCTTGTGAGCGATTGTAGGCGATTTAAATAGGCGTGTCAGCGTCGCTCCATCCCAGTTTATGTTATGTTATTTTTCACCCCATCCCAGTCTGCTCTCTACCTCGAAGACACCCCCTGCGACGTGGGCCTCCACGGCGTCGGAACCCCTCGAACCTCAGCTACCCCCCGCTGACCCCCTGTGAGGACTTTGCGGTCACAGGGGGACTATGGAACTGCCAGTCTGCCACTCGGAAGGCTGACTTCATCCCTGCATAAGCCTCCCTCCAGTCCCTACAATTCCTTGCCCTCACAGAGACCTGGATCACACCTGACAACACCGCCACTCCCGCTGCCCTCTCATCCTCCTTCTCCTTCTTCTCCTTCTCACACACTCCCCGGCCTTCCGGCCCTGGCAGTGGTACTGGTCTTTTAATTTCCCCCTCATGGAAATTCTGTTCTCCCCCTCTCTTGAATTCCATTCTGTTGCAGTATCCTACCCTACTAACCTTTTTATTGCAGTTATCTATCGTCCTCCAGGGCCCCTGGGAAGCTTCCTTGATGAGCTAGACACCCTTCTCAGCTCCTTCCCTGAGGATGGCACCCCACTGATTCTCCTGGGAGTTCACCATCCACCTTGAAGCCTTCCAGGCTGCTGCCTTCCTACCGCTACTCCACTCCTTCGGCCTCTCCCTCCAACACTCTCCTCCAACCCACAAGGCAGGCAATGTCCTAGACCTCGTCTTTGTGAGGAACTGCTCATGCTCCGATTTCACGGTTACCCCTCTGCATACATCTGATCACCACTTCATCTCATTCTCCCTCCCTCTTCCTCCCCATCCTCCTCCCCCTCCTCCCACCCACACTTCCTCCCGCTGTAACCTCCGCTCCCTCTCACCCTCTTCCTTTGCCACCACTGTCACCGACTCACTCCCCCCTCTCGAATCCTTCTCAAAACCGCTGACTCTGCATCTGCCACCCTCCTTTCATCTCTCTCCTCCGCCTTTGACTCTCTCTGTCCCCCTGTCTCAAAGCCGCCTCACACATCCCCCCCCCCAGTCCTTGGATATCTGACACCCTCCATACCTCCAGGGCCAGCCTCCGCGCAGCAGAGAGGAAGTGGGGAAAATCCAGAGACCCTTCAGACCTCACAACTTACCAGTCTCTCCTGGCGGCATTCTCTTCCGCGGTCACTGCCGCCAAAGCAAAATACTGTCAAACACAAATTCAGAACTCTACTTCTAACTTCTCTATTTTCTCCTCTCTCCTCAATGCACCGCCTCCTCCACCTCAGTCCTCCTTCGCTGCTGATGACTTTGCTGATTTTTTCGATGAGAAGGTCACAGACATCTGCAGATCCTTTACAACCACCGCCCCCCTCTCAGTGCCCTTCCCCCCCCCCTCTAGGCCCATCCCTTCCTTTTCCACTTTCTCCCCCCTTACAGACTCCTGCTCTCCCACCGCCCTACAACCTGTGCCCTTGACCCTATCCCCTCTTCTCTTCTCCAGACTATCGCACCTGACATTCTCCCATTTGTCACCTCCCTTGTCAACTGGCTGTTTTCCAGCATCCTCCAAGAGGGCCCACATCATTCCGCTGCTAAAAAAAGCCTACTCTGGATCTCTCCATCATCCAGAACTACCGCCCGGTATCTCTTCTTTCTTTTCTTTCTAAAACCATAGAACGAGCCGCTTCTACTCAACTTTCTTCTTTCTTTTCTAACAACAACCTGCTAGACCCCCATCAGTCTGGCTTCAGATCGGGCCACTCGACAGAGACTGCGCTCCTCTCCGTCAGTGAGTCACTCCATGCCGCACGAGCAGCCTCCCTCTCCTCTGTCCTCATTCTTCTAGATCTCTCTGCTGCCTTCGACACTGTGGATCACTCCATCCTCCTGTCTGCCCTGTCAGCAACGGGCATCTGTGGCACAGCCCTGGACTGGATTGAGTCCTACCTCTCTGATCGCTCCTTCCAGGTTGCCTGGGCTGGTACGGTATCGACACCTCGGCCCCTCGCCACAGGAGTTCCCCAGGGCTCAGTCCTTGGCCCGCTTCTTTTTTCTCTTTATACTCGCTCCCTTAGCCCTGTGATCACTGCACATGGGCTATCCTACCACTGCTACGCGGACGATACCCAACTCTTCGTCTCGTTCCCGCCGTCTGATACGCAGGTTTCAGCCCGTATCTCTGCTTGCCTGAGGGACATCCAGAGCTGGATGGACAACCACCATCTAAAGCTCAACCCAGGCAAGACTGAAATGATATTCATCCCTGCTAAAACCTCTCCCCATCTGGATCTCTCCATTTCCCTCGGGGATACCACACTCACGCCGTCACCCAGTGCAAGGAACCTCGGTGTGGTGATGGACAGCAGACTGTCCCTTTCCGAGAACATTGCGGCGGTGACCCGGTCTTGCAGGTTCTTCCTATACAACATACGGAGAATCCGCCCCTTTCTCACCCCCTACTCGACCCAGCTCCTGGTCCAAGCGATGGTTCTGTCCCGCCTGGACTACTGCAATTCCCTGTTGGCTGGCCTCCCAGCGTCCGCCATCAGACCCCTCCAACTTATCCAGAATGCAGCAGCTCGTCTGGTCTTCAACCTTCCCAAATACTCACACGTCACCCCCCTGCTTACTTCCCTCCACTGGCTGCCTGTCATGGCTCACATCAAATTCAAAACATTGGTGCTAACCTTCCAAGCAGTTAAGGGGTCTTCCCCAGCTTACCTCCAAAAAATAATCTGACCCTACACCCCTGCCAGACCTCTTCGTTCAGCCTCCACAGGCCGCTTGGCACCTCCCCCTCTCCGAACCTCCACCTCACGCTCATGACTACTGTCTGTTCCGGCTCCACGGTGGTGGAAAGAACTCCCCGTTGAGGTCAGAACTGTAGAATCTCTCCCCACCTTCAAGCGCAAACTGAAGATGCACCTCTTCATGCAGCACCTCTCCCCGTCCCTCCCTACCTCCCTGTGAACCTTAATTGTTGTCTTTCTGTGATTTACTTTGTGTATCGGTATTTTTAATTGGCTAGGTAAGCAGTGTTTGGATAGTTAAGTTTGGTCACTTATGCTTTGTTTGTTTTGTTTGTTTATTTGTTTGTTTAAAATAAAAAATAAAAAATTCAAATAGGCCCTGGTCCTTATCGTTGTTGTACAGGTAGCAGTTGAAATTGTACTTCCCTCTAGGGTCTTTCAGCGCACTTATCCCTGGTTATGGGTATGCACTTCGTTATACGTCCCTCTGGATAATGCCATTAATGTAATGTATTGTAATGATCATTAACTCCCGTTTGGTTTAATTGGTTAATCACACACCTGAATATATGCCTACAAAATTCCTGACTTTGGGCAAGTGTACCTAGAAGAATTGATGCTGGTTTGAAGGCAAAGGGTTGTCACACTAAATAATGATTTGATTTAGATTTTTCTTCTGTTCACCCACTTTGCATTTTGTTAATTGATAATAAATAAACTTTACATTTCTATTTTTGAAAGCATTCTTACTTTACAGCATTTTTTTACACCTGCCTAAAACTTTTGCACAGTACTGTACTTTACAATTGTATTGCCAAGTTCACTTTGTTTGATTTTATTTACAATAATTGTTTGGTGTGCCAATCATTTTGACACCTAGGGTTTAAAAAAAAAAAAATTACTGAAACACGGAAACCTGAGAGTATTGAACAAAAGGTACATAGTTTTCTAATTTGTCTGAACTTAACACACACATTATCTGTGTTGTTTCCTAAACACAGCCTTTTTTCTTTATTTTTATCAATTTCCGGAGCCTACTTTGTTATTTCTGTCCGTTTGGGGTTTCTCTCTCATATTTTTTGTTTTATTGTCTCTTTTTGTTTATGTGATGTCATTGGTATTTTGGGAATGTGAATAAAGGATGGTTAGCATTCAATTATCTCTGTGTTACAGAACAGATTCTGACCTCTAGAGTTAGAGTTTCCCATGCTGATCTTTCGGTTCCGTTTGGTTTCACGGAGCGGTGAGCACCGTCATGTGCAGATCTCCATTTCCCTTCTGCCGGCATTGAACCGTGGATCGGCTTGCATCTGACCTAAAACGATGAGGAAATCATGAACAAAAAAGTTGATATTAGTAGCTTAGTAGCGGAGTTGTGACCAAGTCAATGTTATGCAAGTGAAAAGTAAGTATCCTGTCTTAACCGTCGAGTCCCGAGTCACCAGGCTCAGGTCAAGTCAAGTTACAAGTCCCTAATTTCAGGTGTCAAATCCTCGAAACTCAAACGTAGGGTGTTTTAGCAAATCCCTGCTTCCTAGACATTGGGGCTACATCGCCCAGACATAGCAACTTAATTGAACATTTGCGGTTAGGATTTCTGAAACAGAATATAGAACGTTCCATTTTATTTTTGAGATTGGAACGATGTTTGGGCGATATAGCCTGGCGTATGAAAAATGGGCAGATCATATTTGTGTGCGCGCGCATGTGCGTGCGTGTGACCACTCACATGCTCCCAGTAGCAAACAAACTTTGTGGCTTTTGAAATGGTTCGAGACCACCTCTCGCAAGCGGTCTCGGACCGGTTGGTTTGGTCCACATTTGGTACGATTACTGCGTTCACAATCTCACAAACGAACCGCACCAGGGACCAGGGTTCTATGAAAACGGACTAAATGCTGGCTTGTGAAAGCGCTCATAGATGCAGCTGCAGAAGACATCAACTTACCAACTAGCATACCACGGTTGTGAGCTAGAATACCCCGAGTACAACAATATTACATTACATTACATTACGTGGCATTTAGCAGACGGTCTTATCCAGAGCGACGTACAACAAAGTGCAAATCAAACAACAAAAATAACTATACATAAGGGCTATTATAATATATGGCATACACAAGACCAATCATGGTAGTGAGGTATGCATGTAAATAAGGCAACAACACCAAACAAGAGTGCAGGGGCCTGGAGAGATGGAAACTGACACAACGTGATCACAGATGTGCGGGTATTTACAAAAGTGTCCCATTCAGAGAGTTTTTTGACTTACGTAAGGGAGTAGAATCTACTCAGTAAAATTATAGCTAAAACTGATGCAACTACGCCCTCTGGCGGTAGCGTGGTATGGCGCGATATAGTGGGATTCGCGTGCATTTGGCCAGACTGATTCTGAATACGGAATGGGCAGGTCACGTTGTCATAAAATGTATTCTTACCGTGAGAATTCCTTACCTGTTTATATTTCGGCATTTGTGCATGCAAGCTAAATAGCTATCTTCGTTTTGGTCGCAGCACATTCGACACGCGAGGTCCTTGGATTAGTTTTACCGAGTGCCTGACCCGCAAATGTAGTTTAAAAATGTGTTCACACGGCGGATGTTGTGTCGTTTTTTGTTTTGTTTTGTTAAAGACGACTATATAACATTATCGGTCCACGCTTTTTATTTACAGGGGACTTTTAAGCAAGCGTGCAATGCTTTTCAGGCTAATGTTTTAGATCAGTTAACTTGGCCTACTCGCTCTGAGGGTAATGCTACATTACTTCAGATCACTCTTATAAATACATAACTGGGGAAAGCATCTTAAATACGCTGCTCATAACTGGAACCATATACAGAGGACACCTCAAAACTGGATAATATATTTCAGCGTATATGATCGCTGGTTTGATTCCGCCTTCGGTGAAAGTTTCACGTGTAGTCTCGTTTTTCTTTTTGTTAGGGATTAATTATCTAATATGATTTATTATTTTCAGCAGGTTTATTTTTTTCCCATTTATGTGTTTGATGCATGCTGTGGCAGGAAAAAAATGCCTTTAATGTAATGTAATGTAATGTAATGTAATGTAATATATTAGGAGCCCAATCAGCAGCCTACTTTGGGGAACCTTGTGTAGATTTGATCCTGGGCTCCGGACTCTTCCAGTTACTGCGGATCTGAAGCCTCATCCTGGGGACTTGATTGGACAGAGTTCTAGGGACAGTCCTGTCTGTTACGGTTGCTGTGTAGGTTCGTTTGCTCGATATCGAGTAACAGACATGAGAAGCTAATGTCAGTACTGTCGAGTGAGTGACTCATATACTTTATTGATTTTAATATATGCATGGTTTAATATACGTTTCGGGCGGCATGGAGTTTGCATGTTCTCCCCGTGTCTGCGTGGGTTTCCTCCAGGTACTCCGGTTTCCTCCCACAGTCCAAAGACATGCAGGTTAGGCTGCTGATTGGAGAGTCTATCCTTACCAGTCCATCCTTACACAGAACACGCCTGTGTACCTGTGCCCAGTCCATCCTTACACAGAACACACCTGTGTACCTGTGTCCAGTCCATCCTTACACAGAACACACCTGTGTACCTGTGCCCAGTCCATCCTTACACAGAACACACCTGTGTACCTGTGCCCAGACCAACCTTACACAGAACACACCTGTGTACCTGTGCCCAGTCCATCCTTACACAGAACACACCTGTGTACCTGTGCCCAGTCCATCCTTACACAGAACACACCTGTGTACCTGTGCCCAGACCAACCTTACACAGAACACACCTGTGTACCTGTGCCCAGTCCATCCTTACACAGAACACACCTGTGTACCTGTGCCCAGACCATCCTTACACAGAACACACCTGTGTACCTGTGCCCAGTCCAACCTTACACAGAACACACCTGTGTACCTGTGCCCAGTCCATCCTTACACAGAACACACCTGTGTACCTGTGCCCAGTCCATCCTTACACAGAACACACCTGTGTACCTGTGCCCAGTCCATCCTTACACAGAACACACCTGTGTACCTGTGCCCAGTCCATCCTTACACAGAACACACCTGTGTACCTGTGCCCAGTCCATCCTTACACAGAACACACCTGTGTACCTGTGCCCAGTCCATCCTTACACAGAACACACCTGTGTACCTGTGCCCAGTCCATCCTTACACAGAACACACCTGTGTACCTGTGCCCAGTCCATCCTTACACAGAACACACCTGTGTACCTGTGCCCAGTCCATCCTTACACAGAACACACCTGTGTACCTGTGCCCAGTCCATCCTTACACAGAACACACCTGTGTACCTGTGCCCAGTCCATCCTTACACAGAACACACCTGTGTACCTGTGCCCAGTCCATCCTCAGTCAGCTGAACTGCTGGTGATGTGGCCCATCCTGGTTCCAGCTTGAATCTCAAATTCTGAGCGAAATTTATATAAAGGGCCAGTTTCACAGACGCCGATTAAGCCTTGTCCAAGAATACATTCAAAACTTCTTTTTTTTATTTGTTTCTTTTACTTGCTCCTGACTCGGAAATCGATCAAGCTCCGGACATTTTAACAGCTTAAATGTTCCTTCTAGGAGCTAGAAGTAGAAGTTAGGAACTCCCAATCTTTCCTTTGAGCAAGAAAACATCAGCGCATTCCTTTGCGGAAGTATTTTTTCGGAAAGCCTACTAAATAGAAAATTAAACCGTTTTAAAAACAAAAGTAGCATTGAAAACTGGGTATCAGAATATAAGCAGTCATTTTTTTTGAAGGAACAAAAATACTGTATATCTCACCATCTGCTTCAGTCAAGTGAGACCAAGTCTGGTTTCATTGGTACAGAACAGGCCTGTCCAATCTCTTCCACACTATTGGCAATATTTATAGCCTTTCACTGTCACCAGCCAGCAGGACAACAAGATCAAGGAAACTGAGACCAGAAATGCTACTGTATACTGTTGTTACTTTCTCTACAATAACTTTGCAACTTTGAGTGTTTACTTTCTGTAAGCTCAGCTGCCTTGAACATCGCGAACACACTGGGCATGTGCAGTTGGTCTTTACCAGGAAGAGCAGAGGAGCATGGGGGATGTAGTTCCTTGAGGCCAGAATCGCCAATGATGTGATTTTGGCTGTGTTCTGTGCTCGATTGATCTTGTTTGGTGCACACCAGGAGGGCCAGAAGGCGGTGTTTGCACTTTTTGGGAGTATTTCAGAGGTTCCATCGTACACCAGACAAGCTCAGTGAAGCCACCAGGTCTGTGTCCATTGCACTCAGTAAATCAGCAGTATCAACTGTTATCCACTAGATGGCAATAGCAGTCTTACCCTGCACCATGATTACTTTCATCGTCTGGTAATCTGCTCAAAAAAAAAAAAAAGATATATATATATATATATATATATATATATATATATTTTTTTTTTAATAAAAAGAAAAGATTTTTCTAATTTTCTCCCAATTTGGTTGCCAACTGTACCCTATCTATTCCAATCAGCCGTGCTAACTGCCTACGGCCCCATCCCCTGGCGGCCCCAGGGAGATCTAACGATCGACCATTTATTTTTATTTTTTTTACAGTTCTGAGAATTTACACAAAATGTTTCTAGAGATTTTGGATTTTACCTGTAACTGTACTCGTCCCTCAAGCTTATGACAAGATGATTGAACATGGACTAAAGATGGACTAAAGGTTTGCAAAGTTTCATGATGGTAGGATGACAATGCATTGAGCGAGAAGGTATTATCCGTTATCCACACGGTGGTATTCCTCTGAACGTTGAACAGTTGAGGGATGATTTGCGGCAGTAACCCCGAAAAAGGTAAATTGGACAGAAATGTAGGTTTGTTTTCAGTGGAAACGATCCTTAAAGACGGCAGAGCTCGATGGAGCAGGAACATGGGGAAAAGAGGACCGCAATAAGGCACTGGCACGAGCCCACAGACCACTGTGATGTCACTGGCTCTGACTCATAAGCGGTGTGGACCAATCGGAGGCCACGCGTGACGTCCTCTGGTCTGTTTTAGTCTCGGTGTGTTCTTCTTCTCCCCGGAGCCTGCAGGTAAACATCCATGCTAATGCTGTGAGCCGCTGTGAGTCTCACCTTTCCCCGACCCCGAGAAATGAAACCTCGTTGTCGGGGAGCCCCGCTCCTCAAAGCCTCGCCCCTCGCTCTCCGTCCGGGCGCCTCGGCGGAGCGGGGCGCGCCCGCGGCTCTTCGTTCCCATGGCAGCCTGTCCCTGGGACATCCCATAATCTCAGGGAGCCGTGCCAGCTCTGCAGACAGTATCGCCATGCACTTCTTCAGCCGTATGTGTGTGTTCTGTGTGTGTTTGTAAGCGCAGGTGGGTGTGTGTGTTCTGTGTGTGTTTGTAAGCGCAGGTGGATGTGCGTGTTCTGTGTGTGTTTGTAAGCGCAGGTGGATGTGTGTGTTCTGTGTGTGTTTGTAAGCGCAGGTGGATGTGTGTGTTCTGTGTGTGTTTGTAAGCGCAGGTGGATGTGTGTGTTCTGTGTGTGTTTGTAAGCGCAGGTGGATGTGTGTTCTGTGTGTGTTTGTAAGCGCAGGTGGATGTGTGTGTTCTGTGTGTGTTTGTAAGCGCAGGTGGATGTGTGTGTTCTGTGTGTGTTTGTAAGTGCAGGTGGATGTGCGTGTTCTGTGTGTGTTTGTAAGCGCAGGTGGATGTGCGTGTTCTGTGTGTGTTTGTAAGCGCAGGTGGATGTGTGTGTTCTGTGTGTGTTTGTAAGCGCAGGTGGATGTGTGTGTTCTGTGTGTGTTTGTAAGCGCAGGTGGATGTGTGTTCTGTGTGTGTTTGTAAGCGCAGGTGGATGTGTGTGTTCTGTGTGTGTTTGTAAGCGCAGGTGGATGTGTGTGTTCTGTGTGTGTTTGTAAGTGCAGGTGGATGTGCGTGTTCTGTGTGTGTTTGTAAGCGCAGGTGGATGTGCGTGTTCTGTGTGTGTTTGTAAGCGCAGGTGGATGTGCGTGTTCTGTGTGTGTTTGTAAGCGCAGGTGGATGTGCGTGTTCTGTGTGTGTTTGTAAGCGCAGGTGGATGTGCGTGTTCTGTGTGTGTTTGTAAGCGCAGGTGGATGTGTGTGTTCTGTGTGTGTTTGTAAGCGCAGGTGGATGTGAGTGTTCTGTGTGTGTTTGTAAGCGCAGGTGGATGTGCGTGTTCTGTGTGTGTTTGTAAGCGCAGGTGGATGTGCGTGTTCTGTGTGTGTTTGTAAGCGCAGGTGGATGTGCGTGTTCTGTGTGTGTTTGTAAGCGCAGGTGGATGTGCGTGTTCTGTGTGTGTTTGTAAGCGCAGGTGGATGTGCGTGTTCTGTGTGTGTTTGTAAGCGCAGGTGGATGTGCGTGTTCTGTGTGTGTTTGTAAGCGCAGGTGGATGTGCGTGTTCTGTGTGTGTTTGTAAGCGCAGGTGGATGCGCGTGTTCTGTGTGTGTTTGTAAGCGCAGGTGGATGTGTGTGTTCTGTGTGTGTTTGTAAGCGCAGGTGGATGTGTGTGTTTGTAAGCGCAGGTGGATGTGTGTGTTCTGTGTGTTTGTAAACGCAGGTGGATGTGTGTGTTCTGTGTGTGTTTGTAAGCGCAGGTGGATGTGTGTGTTCTGTGTGTGTTTGTAAGCGCAGGTGGATGTGTGTGTTCTGTGTGTTTGTAAGCGCAGGTGGATGTGTGTGTTTGTAAGCGCAGGTGGATGTGTGTGTTCTGTGTGTTTGTAAACGCAGGTGGATGTGTGTGTTCTGTGTGTGTTTGTAAGCGCAGGTGGATGTGTGTGTTCTGTGTGTGTTTGTAAGCGCAGGTGGATGTGTGTGTTTGTAAGCGCAGGTGGATGTGTGTGTTCTGTGTGTGTTTGTAAGCGCAGGTGGATGTGTGTGTTCTGTGTGTGTTTGTAAGCGCAGGTGGATGTGTGTGTTTGTAAGCGCAGGTGGATGTGTGTGTTCTGTGTGTGTTTGTAAGCGCAGGTGGATGTGTGTGTTCTGTGTGTGTTTGTAAGCGCAGGTGGATGTGCGTGTTCTGTGTGTGTTTGTAAGCGCAGGTGGATGTGCGTGTTCTGTGTGTGTTTGTAAGCGCAGGTGGATGTGTGTGTTCTGTGTGTGTTTGTAAGCGCAGGTGGATGTGCGTGTTCTGTGTGTGTTTGTAAGCGCAGGTGGATGTGTGTGTTCTGTGTGTGTTTGTAAGCGCAGGTGGGTGTGTGTGTTCTGTGTGTGTTTGTAAGCGCAGGTGGATGTGTGTGTTCTGTGTGTGTTTGTAAGCGCAGGTGGGTGTGCGTGTTCTGTGTGTGTTTGTAAGCGCAGGTGGATGTGTGTGTTCTGTGTGTGTTTGTAAGCGCAGGTGGGTGTGTGTGTTCTGTGTGTGTTTGTAAGCGCAGGTGGATGTGTGTGTTCTGTGTGTGTTTGTAAGCGCAGGTGGATGTGCGTGTTCTGTGTGTATTTGTAAGCGCAGGTGGATGTGCGTGTTCTGTGTGTGTTTGTAAGCGCAGGTGGATGTGCGTGTTCTGTGTGTGTTTGTAAGCGCAGGTGGATGTGCGTGTTCTGTGTGTGTTTGTAAGCGCAGGTGGATGTGTGTGTTCTGTGTGTGTTTGTAAGCGCAGGTGGATGTGCGTGTTCTGTGTGTGTTTGTAAGCGCAGGTGGATGTGCGTGTTCTGTGTGTGTTTGTAAGCGCAGGTGGATGTGTGTGTTCTGTGTGTGTTTGTAAGCGCAGGTGGATGTGTGTGTTCTGTGTGTGTTTGTAAGCGCAGGTGGATGTGTGTGTTCTGTGTGTGTTTGTAAGCGCAGGTGGATGTGTGTGTTCTGTGTGTTTGTAAGCGCAGGTGGATGTGTGTGTTTGTAAGCGCAGGTGGATGTGTGTGTTCTGTGTGTTTGTAAACGCAGGTGGATGTGTGTGTTCTGTGTGTGTTTGTAAGCGCAGGTGGATGTGTGTGTTCTGTGTGTGTTTGTAAGCGCAGGTGGATGTGTGTGTTTGTAAGCGCAGGTGGATGTGTGTGTTCTGTGTGTGTTTGTAAGCGCAGATGGATGTGTGTGTTCTGTGTGTGTTTGTAAGCGCAGGTGGATGTGTGTGTTTGTAAGCGCAGGTGGATGTGTGTGTTCTGTGTGTGTTTGTAAGCGCAGGTGGATGTGTGTGTTCTGTGTGTGTTTGTAAGCGCAGGTGGATGTGCGTGTTCTGTGTGTGTTTGTAAGCGCAGGTGGATGTGCGTGTTCTGTGTGTGTTTGTAAGCGCAGGTGGATGTGTGTGTTCTGTGTGTGTTTGTAAGCGCAGGTGGATGTGCGTGTTCTGTGTGTGTTTGTAAGCGCAGGTGGATGTGCGTGTTCTGTGTGTGTTTGTAAGCGCAGGTGGATGTGTGTGTTCTGTGTGTGTTTGTAAGCGCAGGTGGATGTGTGTGTTCTGTGTGTGTTTGTAAGCGCAGGTGGATGTGTGTGTTCTGTGTGTGTTTGTAAGCGCAGGTGGATGTGTGTGTTCTGTGTGTGTTTGTAAGCGCAGGTGGATGTGCGTGTTCTGTGTGTGTTTGTAAGCGCAGGTGGATGTGTGTGTTCTGTGTGTGTTTGTAAGCGCAGGTGGATGTGTGTGTTTGTAAGCGCAGGTGGATGTGTGTGTTCTGTGTGTTTGTAAACGCAGGTGGATGTGTGTGTTCTGTGTGTGTTTGTAAGCGCAGGTGGATGTGTGTGTTCTGTGTGTGTTTGTAAGCGCAGGTGGATGTGTGTGTTCTGTGTGTTTGTAAGCGCAGGTGGATGTGTGTGTTTGTAAGCGCAGGTGGATGTGTGTGTTCTGTGTGTTTGTAAACGCAGGTGGATGTGTGTGTTCTGTGTGTGTTTGTAAGCGCAGGTGGATGTGTGTGTTCTGTGTGTGTTTGTAAGCGCAGGTGGATGTGTGTGTTTGTAAGCGCAGGTGGATGTGTGTGTTCTGTGTGTGTTTGTAAGCGCAGGTGGATGTGTGTGTTCTGTGTGTGTTTGTAAGCGCAGGTGGATGTGTGTGTTTGTAAGCGCAGGTGGATGTGTGTGTTCTGTGTGTGTTTGTAAGCGCAGGTGGATGTGTGTGTTCTGTCTGTGTTTGTAAGCGCAGGTGGATGTGCTGACAGGTGTGCGAGTGTTTCTGTGCAGCCTGTGTGACTCATACCCGCCGGCCGGGCCCCTCTCTCTCCGTGTCCTGCGCTCTGCGCGCTGAGCCCGGGCTGGGCGGTGCGCTCCGGTCGACGGTCTGAGTTCAGATCCAGGGCAGCTCTCCTGGGTCACGGCACACATTGGGCCGGGCTGCGGAGACCTCCACAACGGAGACGGTTAAACAAGCCTGCTTGTTAGAGTCATAACTCCGCTAGCTGGCACTGGCACAATCATGTCACTGGAGGCGAAACGGATACCTGTGTGTGGGCGTACGTGTGTGTGTGTGAGTGAGTGTGTGTGTGTGAGTGTGTGTGTGTGAGTGTGTGTGTGTGTGTGAGTGTGTGTGTGTATGTGTGTGAGTCTGTGAGTGTGTGTGTGTATATATGTGTGTATCATCGCTTTGAGGGTGATGTGGGACTAAGAAATGCAGCAGCAGTTATTTTTGGTTTCAGCAGTTTTTGCAGTTTCCCCTCGCCCTGCTTCTGCCTCTGCAGTTGTGCTCCTCTTCAAGTCAGCGGAGTCAAACTCCAGTCCCCGAGGGTCTCTGTTGCGTTCCACAGGCTCCTGTCAATCACCAGCCGGAGTGGACCTGGGTGTCAGGTCCATATCAGGTGTCCGCCTTTCTCAGGCAAACAGATTTAACCAGGACTAAAGAAACACACCAAGAACCAGTGAAAGTGGAGTGTGACACCTCTAATGATAAACCATCTTTAGGGTCAGTATGCATAGCATGGGGCAGCCAGTAGCCTACTGGCTAACGTACATGACCGGGACCCGGAAGGTTGGCGGTTCAAGCCCCGGTGTAGCCACAATCCGCACAGCTGTTGGGCCCTTGACCCCACATTGCTCCAGGGGGGACTGTCCCCTGCTCAGTCGATTGCTCTGTAAGTCCTCTGTGCACCTGCAGGCGTTGGGCGTGTAGCATGTGTGAAGGCAGGGTCGGCTAAACGCCGGTTAGCCTGAACGCATACAATGAGCTCCATAACATTTGGGACAAAGACATGTTTTCTTCTTGTTTTGGATCTGTACATTTTAGATGAGTAGAGCCGTTCACTGCACATTTCCAGCTTTTATTTTGGTTTCACCGTGTAGACTTTTGGGGCACTTTGTACATGGCCCCAAAAGTGTTTGTCCCGATCATTATGGAGCCAAATAATAAATAATGAAAAATATGTCCTTGTCCCAAACATTATGGAGGTCACTGTATGCACAGTAGTTTTGGAAGTTCAGATGTGAGACTGCAGAATTTGGAGTCAGGAGACGGCAGGTGAGTGACTGACTGATTTGTCATGTTAATTACGGTTAATTATGGTTATTATATGTAATTTTCAATCAGGCATGAGAGCTGGATGCTTATAGTCGTCATCAACCACCCTAACCCCCCCCCCCCTCCCGACAGACACACACACACTCTCTCACACACACACACACACACTCACACACACACACACACGTTTAGAAAATCAGTGCTGGAGTGTCAGTGATTATTCATGGCTATCTGTGTGATGGTGACCCCACAGCAGCAGGCTGATTACAGGAGGGAATCACACACGCACGAACATGCGCACACGCACAAACGCACAAACGCACGCATAAACACGCACTTGCACACGCACGAACACGCGCACACGCACACACAAACGCACACACATGCACACAAACGCACACACATGCTCGCATGCACACACAAACACACACATGCATGCACGCACGAACTCTTCAGTTACACTTAGCTACAAATCTTCATTATTCCGTCTTGTGAGGTCATAGTCACTGAAGTGTCATGCGTCTACATGTTTTTGTATAGGAAAGGCGAGATGCGTCCCATTTCATGGTTGTTCTGTTTCTGGCGCTGTGCTGTTCTGCATTCCACACTGCGAGCTGTAGCCTCTTGACCAGGGCTGCGCTGAACAGCAGATCACTCCACAGCTCAGTTGGGCCTGTCTGGATGAATAAAGGGCTCATTAATAAAGTAAAGCTCTGAGAATGCTGCTTGGGCTGACTCGCTGATGAAGGGCCCGTGAATTCAGAGGGACCGTGGGAGAGAACAAGGCCGAGAAACAAGGCTGGGATTGGCATGTTAAACCTTGACACAGAGAACACAAAGACACACACCCACACACATGAGCACACACACACATACATACATGCAGGTAACACACACAAGCACACACTAACATACATACATGCATGCAAACACACACACACACCTACACACACACACAAGCACACACATCTGTCTCTCTCCCTCTCTCTCCCCTCTTCCTCTCTCCCCCTCTCTCCGTCTCCCTCTCTCCCTCTTTTTCCCTCTCCCTCCCCCTCTCTCTCCTTCTATCCCTCTGCTTCTCTCCCCCTCCCTCTCTCCCTCCCCCTCTTTCTCCCTCTCTCCCCCCTTGTTCTTATATCACAGTGGATGCCCTGAGCCCTGTTGTGAGGGTGGTTTGCAGGCGTGCTGGAGCATTTTTACGCAGGATTAAAAGCGCAGCAGAGCCACAGGGAGGGGTGACTGCAGGCCTACAGTCAGAAACTTTTATTGTGAAATCACATCCTTTTACTTCTTCTGATGTTTTCCCCTGCGGACAGGAGGCTACCCTGTCAATTATTTTACTTTAGCTGCTGTAGCAGGATGTCTTAAACTAGAGCTGGTGAACTTGTGTTGGGGCAATTTAATGTGGCCATTAGAAAGACCATAAAGCACCACATAGCCTGCACAGGATTACTCGGTTAGCTGGATAACTTCATTGAGTAAAACCCAGAACAGGGCTTGTTTCACAAAGCAGGATTACTGCCTTAGCTGGATAACTTCCCTGAGTAAAACCCACAAAGCAGGATTACTGAGCTAACTGGATAACTGCACTGAGTAAAACCCACAAAGCAGGATTACTGAGCTAACTGGATAACTGCACTGAGTAAAACCCACAAAGCAGGATTACTGAGCTAACTGGATAACTGCACTGAGTAAAACCCACAAAGCAGGATTACCGAGTTCGCTGGATAACTTCACTGAGGCGTGGATAAAGTTACAGAAGTAACCTACAGGAATTGTGGAATTGCAGTAATATGCCTTGACTTGAGCTGTAAACACAAAAACAAAGTCTCTGTAAAATAATTTGGGAACATGGCATAAGGTTCAATCCCCCACCCCGGGTACTTGAAAGTAACCATCTTCTCTCAACAAGCTAATTGGTTAATTGGTCGATAACCCTGTCTCCTCCCCTCTCCATACCCCTGTCTGCACCCCCCCATTAAATTAAACAGCACCCATTATTCTGTTTTGACAGAAATGGGAGACAACATAAATGCCACAAGACTTGTCTCCTTGACAACTGTCACTAAGCAACTATCGCTTAGCAGAGCATACCTGCTCTACCCCACCCGCCCAGCTCTGAAGAGTCTATCCTGATTGGAGCTCATCTCCCGCCCAAAATGCCTCATCTGCCTCTCCGTCTGAAGAGACACAGCCGTTCCCTCTCTGCTTCGCCCAAGCCTCTACCGCTTCCCTGCCAGGACCGCGGGCGGGAGAGAGACAGGAAGGAAGTCCTGAGAGAGACAGGAAGGAAGTCCTGAGAGAGACAGGAAGGAAATCCTGAGAGAGAGGAAGGAAGTCCTGAGAGACAGGAAGGAAGTGAACGAGAGACAGGAAGGAAGTCCTGAGAGAGACTGGAAGGAAGTCCTGAGAGAGACAGGAAGGAAGTCCTGAGAGAGACAGGAAGGAAGTCCTGAGAGAGACAGGAAGGAAATCCTGAGAGAGAGGAAGGAAGTCCTGAGAGACAGGAAGGAAGTGAACGAGAGACAGGAAGGAAGTCCTGAGAAGATGTGGACGGTATGAGGTTCCAAAGTCGTTCAGTCACAGCTGCACATTCAGAGACAGAGAACAGAGCTCCAACTGTCTTGTGTGTGAAATTATATTTTCAAAACAAATGATACTCCAGGTGTGTGTGTGTGTGTGTGTGTGTGTGCGTTCCTCTTGTCCAGGTTGAGCGGTATTCTCAGTAATATGCTTCATTAAGCTAAAACTAACAACCAGCTCCGCCCACCAGCCCCGCCCACCCAATCACAGTCAACCCCGCCCACCAAGTGCACCCGCCCACCCCACAGTCGGCTCCGCCCACCCCATCAAACAACAAGAGCAAGAAGCAAAAAGAAAAGAAGACACGCTGCGTATAATTTCAAACAAACTGGATTTTAATATTCCTACAGTGACAGAGCACGCGGCCAATCAGCGACCAACACACACACAGCAGCAACAGACTCGCAGCGGCTGCTGTAATAGCCAGGGTGGCGAATTAAAGTAGCAATCCTGGATTTTCTCATATTAAAAAATTTCATATTTGGATCAAATGTCATATTTTCAAATGGATGGTGAGTTCTGTTCCGGGAGGTGATTATTAAAATTCTGGGATTGCAACTGTGTTTGGAGTGAAAACCAGCACATACACAGGGCCCCCCCCGGGACTGTACGTGAGAACCACCAGCCTAGACCAGTGTAACTGTTTAGTTATTGTCCATAACCAGCCTAGACCAGTGTAAATGTTTTTCTCATATTAAAAAATGTCATATTTTATACCTTTTTAACAGTGGCTTGTTTGTAGCAATATCGAATCGACCCGTTTGCGTTCCGTATTTGCGCTCTGTATTTGTGTTCTGTGTTTTTACGTTCTGTGGATTTGTGGCCCTACTTCCTGTTTCCTACTGGTGGTGTCAGGTGCGTCAATCCTGCCAGGTGTTCAAATGAAGTGGCTAAAATCCAAAGCTTTTTAAAATGAAGTTAGATATGTTTCTCAACGTTACCGTGTCAGACAACATTGTCGGTCGTCTCCAGGCATTCTTCCTTCTCCGCAGTGCACCACCACTGCATTAACCTCTCAGGGAAATGCACACCCAGTGTTCTCCTAGCGAGAGCGTCATTTAGAATGGTATTTGGAGTGTAAATGTTTGTGACCACCAGTCAAATCCACCAGGACTGAAAAGGAAAGGACAGACACTTTAGTGCAGCACGTTTAGCACAGAGACAGGGATGAGGAGAAGGGGCAGCCTGTATCCTCGTAGATAAAGTACGTGACTAGTGCTTGACTGAGACCTAGAAGGTTGCTGGTTCAAGCCCTGGAGTATCGACGATATGATCCGCACAGCTGTTGAGCCCCTGAGCGAGGCCCTTAACCATTGCTCCAGGGGGGGGGACTGTACCCTGCTTAGTCTAATCAACTGTAAGTTGCTTTGGATAAAAGCACCAGGTAACTAACTGTAATGTAATGGATGGTGAGTTCTGTTCCGGGAGGTGATTATTAAAATTCTGGGATTGCAACTGTGTTTGGAGTGAAAACCAGCACATACACAGGGCCCCCCCGGGACTGTACATGAGAACCACCGGCCTAGACCAGTGTAACTGTTTAGTTATTGTCCATAACCAGCCTAGACCAGTGTAAATGTTTAGGTATAGTACACCACCAACCTAGACCAGTGTAAATGTTTAGGTATAGTACACCACCAGCCTAGACCAGTGTAAATGTTTAGGTATAGTACACCACCAGCCTAGACCAGTGTAAATGTTTAGGTATAGTACACCACCAGCCTAGACCAGTGTAAATGTTTAGGTATAGTACACAACCAGCCTAGACCAGTAAGTGTTTCATGTCGCTCAAATGTCAGGCCAGGTA
>NC_083768.1:1737198-1739698 GCF_963514075.1 Conger conger | reverse complement strand
ACTGACACAACTACAACACTGACACAACTACAACACTGACACAACTACAACACTGACACAACTACAACACTGACACAACTACAACACTGACACAACTACAACACTGACACAACTACAACACTGACACAACTACAACACTGACACAACTACAACACTGACACAACTACAACACTAACACAACTACAACACTGACACAACCACAACACTGACACAACTACAACACTGACACAACTACAACACTGACACAACTACAACACTGACACAACTACAACACTGACACAACTACAACACTGACACAACTACAACACTGACACAACTACAACACTGACACAACTACAACACTAACACAACTACAACACTGACACAACCACAACACTGACACAACTACAACACTGACACAACTACAACACTAACACAACTACAACACTAACACAACTACAACACTGACACAACTACAACACTGACACAACTACAACACTGACACAACTACAACACTGACACAACTACAACACTGACACAACTACAACACTGACACAACTACAACACTAACACAACTACAACACTGACACAACCACAACACTGACACAACTACAACACTGACACAACTACAACACTAACACAACTACAACACTGACACAACTACAACACTGACACAACTACAACACTGACACAACTACAACACTGACACAACTACAACACTGACACAACTACAACACTAACACAACTACAACACTGACACAACTACAACACTGACACAACTACAACACTGACACAACTACAACACTGACACAACTACAACACTGACACAACTACAACACTAACACAACTACAACACTGACACAACTACAACACTGACACAACTACAACACTGACACAACTACAACACTAACACAACTACAACACTGACACAACTACAACACTAACACAACTACAACACTGACACAACTACAACACTGACACAACTACAACACTGACACAACTACAACACTGACACAACTACAACACTGACACAACTACAACACTGACACAACTACAACACTGACACAACTACAACACTGACACAACTACAACACTGACACAACTACAACACTGACACAACTACAACACTGACACAACTACAACACTGACACAACTACAACACTGACACAACTACAACACTGACACAACTACAACACTGACGCAACTACAACACTGACACAACTACAACACTGACACAACTACAACACTGACACAACTACAACACTGACACAACTACAACACTGACACAACTACAACACTGACACAACTACAACACTGACACAACTACAACACTGACACAACTACAACACTGACACAACTACAACACTGACACAACTACAACACTGACACAACTACAACACTGACACAACTACAACACTGACACAACTACAACACTGACACAACTACAACACTGACACAACTACAACACTGACACAACTACAACACTGACACAACTACAACACTGACACAACTACAACACTGACACAACTACAACACTGACACAACTACAACACTGACACAACTACAACACTAACACAACTACAACACTGACACAACTACAACACTGACACAACTACAACACTGACACAACTACAACACTGACACAACTACAACACTGACACAACTACAACACTAACACAACTACAACACTGACACAACTACAACACTGACACAACTACAACACTGACACAACTACAACACTGACACAACTACAACACTGACACAACTACAACACTGACACAACTACAACACTAACACAACTACAACACTGACACAACTACAACACTGACACAACTACAACACTGACACAACTACAACACTGACACAACTACAACACTGACGCAACTACAACACTGACACAACTACAACACTGACACAACTACAACACTGACACAACTACAACACTGACACAACTACAACACTGACACAACTACAACACTGACACAACTACAACACTGACACAACTACAACACTGACGCAACTACAACACTGACGCAACTACAACACTGACACAACTACAACACTGACACAACTACAACACTGACACAACTACAACACTGACACAACTACAACACTGACACAACTACAACACTGACACAACTACAACACTGACACAACTACAACACTGACACAACTACAACACTGACACAACTACAACACTGACACAACTACAACACTGACACAACTACAACACTGACACAACTACAACACTGACACAACTACAACACTAACGCAACTACAACACTGACGCAACTACAACACTGACACAACTACAACACTGACACAACTACAACACTGACACAACTACAACACTGACACAACTACAACACTGACACAACTACAACACTGACACAACTACAACACTGACGCAACTACAACACTGACACAACTACAACACTGACACAACTACAACACTGACACAACTACAACACTGACACAACTACAACACTGACACAACTACAACACTGACACAACTACAACA
>NC_083768.1:1729698-1732198 GCF_963514075.1 Conger conger | reverse complement strand
CACTCATACTCTCTCTCACACACACACACACACACACACACACACACACACACACACACACACACACACACACACACACACACACAGGCCCAGATACACACACACACACACACACACACACACACACACACACACAGGCCCAGATACACACACACACACACACACACACACACACACACAGGCCCAGATACACACACACACACACACACACACAGGCCCAGATACACACACACACACACACACACACACACACACACACACACATACACACACACACACAGGCCCAGATACACACACGCGCGCACACACACACACTCTCACAAACAGGCCCAGATACACACACACACACTCACACACTCACAAACAGGCCCAGATACACACACACACACACACACACACACAGACAAACAGGCCCAGATACACACAAGAGTCTCTCTAGCTGTTACCCCCGGAGCTGTTGAATGCTGAGTTTAAATTATTAAACTGCTCCCTGCTACTTAAGCCGTTTCCCTGACAGGGACAGCTAAGGCTCATATCTCCTGCATGGCTCTGCATCCACCACACAGCACCCTACACACCACTCTCACACAATATCAGAAACAGCAGAGCATTTCAGTATCTACAGGAAGCACAGACCAACTGGACCCTGAGTCGGACAGAAATCCACTGCTGAATCTCTCATTAATAATAATTTGTTGTTTCTCTGATGCTTTTATCCAAAGTAGCTTACTGTTGATTAGACTAAGCAGGGAACAATCCTCCCCCTTGAGCAATGTGGGGCCCAACAGCTGAGTGGATCTTATCATGGCTACACCGGGGCTTGAACCACCAACCTTCCGGGTCCCAGTCATGCCCTATACTCTATCCTCTCTTATCGCTTCAGTCTTCAGAGATGTGAAGCAGAGGGAGATCCTGACCGCATGCAGGCAGAGTGACCACAGCCTAACCAATGGGAACAGCCCGTGTGTGAGAACATCCTCATCACATATTCGGCGTGATCTCACGTCTCAACGGGGATTCACTTTTTGGCTATCTTACCCAAAGTTGCACCTTCGGCCATTCGTAGAGGGAGCACGGCACGCGGCCCCGAAGATATTGCCACATAGTTTTGTACTAGACACACAGAGATGAAATTTGAATCAATCTTATCATCCAGCTATGGGTAAGAGCCAAAAAACGAATTTCCCAAAAAGTTGGACGACCCCATTTAAGAATTAAAGGCATCTGATGAAATTGTGTGTTTTTCCGCCTGTAGCGGCTAAGAGGAACAGCTGTCCCCAGCAGGGTCCACACGCTGGCAGCCTCAGCATCTATCCACAGACTGCTTCGCCTCTCAAAGAGCTGTAGCTTTTACTTGCGACTGACCTGTCTCCAGTTGTCGAAGATGATGATGGAGCTCTCTTCATCGTCCACTGTTACTGTGCGAAGGTACCCCTCAGCTATAAAAGAAAAATACACAGTCACACATACGCACACATACACACACACACACACACACATAGTGGCGTCTGGTGGACGTGATGGAGTATAAAACTTTCGTTAAAACTAATCATTGATCTCAACCAAATTCATTAATTATAAAGTGTGGCAATTATCTGACTAATCATTGTGTGATTAAAAAATCAATGTGGAAATGAAAATGCAGAAACTCCTTGTCAATGAGAGACATCAGAGGAGAGTGGCCAGACTGGTCAAAGCTGACTGCAACGCAAATAACCACAGATGGTCTGCAGAAGAGCATCTCTGAACACACAACGTGTCAAACCTCTTCAGTGGATAGGCTACAGCAGCAGAAGTGTAATAAATACCTAATAAAGTGCTCACTGAGTGTATACACATGCATTCACACACACTCACACACAAACACAAACATGTCCACATATACACATGCATTCACACACACCCAACACACACTCACACACACACACTCACACACTTTCACACACACACACACACACACACTCACACACACACACTCACACACACACACTCACACACTTTCACACACACACACTCACACACTTTCACACACACACACACACACACACACACACACTCACACTCACACACTCACACACACACACTCACACACACACACACTCACACACACCCAACACACACTCACACACACACACTCACACACTTTCACACACACACACACACACACACACTCACACACACACACTCACACACACACACTCACACACTTTCACACACACACACTCACACACTTTCACACACACACACACACACACACACACTCACACTCACACACTCACACACACACACTCACACACTCACACACTCACACACACACACACACTCACACACACACACTCACACACTTTCACACACACACACTCACACACTTTCACACACACACACACACACACACACTCACACTCACACACTCACACACACACACTCACACACACACACACACACACTCACACACTTTCACACACACACACACACACACACACACTCACACACTTTCACA
>NC_083768.1:1722198-1724698 GCF_963514075.1 Conger conger | reverse complement strand
TTACTTCTGTGAGACTGGACAATCTCTAGGAAACGTCACATATTTGAAATTGTAAACGAATGTGAAATTGAAAGAGGACTATAAACAGAAACCTTTAAAAGCCTTGGAAACCACTACAAAGGCAACATACTTGAAAGGAAGACAGCAAGGACAGTCATATTGTCCCCACTCATATCATAATAATATTCATAATAATAACAGCCAAGCAAAAACACCCACATTAAGGGCCAGATCATATTGGCCAAATGAACAAACAAACAAACTAACAAACAAATAAATAAAGGATTAACTTGGTTGGCTGAGCTGTATGTAAGTGCTCTTATGTCTGTCTAATTGCAGTGTGGAGGTGGGACTTGGGACTGGTGAGTGACAGGTTGCTGTGACGATTGTCTGCTTGGTCTGTTTGTCCGGGGGTGTAGGCTGAGGTAGAGAAAGAGAGGAAGAGAGAGAGATGGAGCAGCTGTGGAATCAAGGATTCTGCCCCTAGCTCCGCCTATCGAGAGAGTCTAGGAAAAGTGGCCAGAAAATAAATAAAAATGAGAACATCGAGAAAACGTGAATTAGGCACCTGGAAACTGTTCTATTGCTCCACAGGGAACCGGTCTGTGCAGCAGCAGGAAAGGTGATGATGTCACAGGAGGGCCAGTGAAGTCACAGATGAGTCGAGTGACAGAAGGCTTGTGCTCCTGGCTCAACACCTCTTCCTGTGGCAGTCTGTCTGACGGTCCTCCCTCCACCAGGGGGCAGCACAGTCATTTCTTCACACACCGCCACAAGGCTGGAATTGCCACCTGGCCCAAAGACTCCAGGGCTGGATTCAGCTCCACATTTATCACGTTCCCTTACCTCAAGTGGGCCGTTGTGCGGCAACATTTCCGACACACGAGTGAACTTAAACACGTGATCGTCCAGGGAGAACACACAAGGAGCAAACCAAAGTACTGAGGAGCCCTTGAGTACCTGCTCCGTCCCGATTCTGAAGTGGGCCATGGTTATACTCCTGGAACACCATCGCACCACACAGCAGTGAGGATCATCCAAATCCAGTGTTTTCTCCCAGGTAATGAGTGCTGCTGATTGGCCAGAACGTCTTCACAGCTGACTGCCAGCTAAATGGAGGGCGGAGTGGCAGCAGGTCTCGGCCCAGGAGGACCGACTCTGTCCTCGTACACAAGCCCCTTGGCTCTCAGTGAGAATAACATCACATTACAGCTATTTATCCAAAGTGACTTACACTTGATTAGACTATGGCTCAGGCGGTAAGAGCAGTCGTCTGGCAGTCGGAGGGTTGCCGGTTCGATCCCCCGCCCGGGCTGTGTCGAAGTGTCCCTGAGCAAGACACCTAACCCCCAAATGCTCCTGACGAGCTGGTCGGGGCCTTGCATGGCAGCCAATCGCCATCGGTGTGTGTGTGAGTGTATGAATGGGTGAATGACAAGCATCAATTGTACAGCGCTTTGGATAAAGGTGCTATATAAATGCCAACCATTTACCATTTAGACTAAGCAGGGGCCAATCCCCCCGGAGCGATGTGGGGTTAAGGGCCTTGCTCAAGGGCCCAACAGCTGCACTGATCTTACTGTGGCTACACTGGGGCTTGAACCACCATCCTTGCAGGTGCCAGTCATGTACCTCAGCCACTAGGCTACAGTTTTTACTGTTTGTGCCGTGCGATTCTCATGATAACGATGAACACATTCAGCTGTTACACAACACATTCACGCCTGCCATATTAAAATATTAATCTATCCATTCATTCATGTTTTGAGGATGCTGCAGCAGTACCTCTCGATCCCCCCGTGCCGCCTGCGTGTGATTCTCACCCCGGAAGCCGTGTGATTCATCACGCGTGTGCCATCTGCTGCTGGAAACTCTCCATTCTGACTGCACTGTACGCCACAACAACACTCTCCATTCTGACTGCACTGTACGCCACAACAACACTCTCCATTCTGACTGCACTGTACGCCACAACACTCTCCATTCTGACTGCACTGTACACCACAACACTCTCCATTCTGACTGCACTGTACGCCACAACAACACTCTCCATTCTGACTGCACTGTACGCCACAACAACACTCTCCATTCTGACTGCACTGTACACCACAACACTCTCCATTCTGACTGCACTGTACGCCACAACAACACTCTCCATTCTGACTGCACTGTACACCACCACAACACTCTCCATTCTGACTGCACTGTACGCCACAACAACACTCTCCATTCTGACTGCACTGTACACCACAACACTCTCCATTCTGACTGCACTGTACACCACAACAACAGTCTCCTTCTCCAGTCTGCACTCCTAGAAACACGCGTTCTGGATGGGGTCTTTGGCTTACAGGAGAACCCTTTTTTGTTGTTGTTTCTAGAACCCCTCGATGGCAGGGATGGGCAAGGCGGGTTGTATCTGCTTCTGGATTCCAGACTTCAACTTCTGCTCTTAATTATTTCATTAGCCCAATAATTTACACGACCTGTCATTTTTTTT
>NC_083768.1:1687198-1697198 GCF_963514075.1 Conger conger | reverse complement strand
GGTGTGTGTGTGTGTGTGCGTGTGGGTGTGTGTGTGTGACAGTGTGTGTGTGTATGTGAGTGTGTGTGTGTGTGCGTGTATGTGTATGTGTGTGTGTGTGTGTGCGTGGGTGTGTGTGAGTGTGTGAGTGTGTGTGTGTGTGTGTGCGTGTATGTGTATGTGTGTGTGTGTGTGTGCGTGGGTGTGTGCGTGTATGTGTGTGTGTGTGTGTGTGTGTGCGTGGGTGTGTGTGAGTGTGTGAGTGTGTGTGTGTGTGAGTGTGTGTGTGTGTGTGTGTGTGTGCGTGGGTGTGTGTGAGTGTGTGAGTGTGTGTGTGTGTGAGTGTGTGTGTGTGTGTGTGTGTGTGTGCGTGGGTGTGTGTGAGTGTGTGAGTGTGGGTGTGGGTGTAGGATACATGGGATTATTAGGCTAGTCATGGCATTAAGAGGCAGGTTTTCCTGGTGTAATCCAGTGATAGTTTAACAGCCAGAACAGAGTTAATAGAATGTAATCTAGACTGGCAAGGAGACAAACATGGGTCCTGAAATTAGCTCATTATCTGTGTCATTATCGTTTGTCATTTCCACATTAATTACAGTCAGACCATTGTGGCAGAAACAGCACTGGGAACAGTAGCTCCTAATGACCCGTGACTTAATGTAACAGAGACATGAAATAATAATATGCTCATGCACCCTCGGGCAGAACCTGCGCACGGTTTAGGGTGTCAGATGACGCGTTACATATGTGAATGGAATATTCTAACGCTGATGGAACAATCGCCGCTGGTAGTTCCAACGGTTCTAGAACCCTGACTGTGCGAACACTCTAAACGATCGTACTCTTGAAAGGGTTAAGGAGCTTCGCCCATTCGGTCCGGCATGTCGTGTTTTACCCTGAAGGTCCGGGGACAGTATGCAGCGCCTTGCTCGCAGGGGACGCCGGTCTCAGCATATTGCCTCACTGACACAGTTTACTGCCGTGGATAAATCACGCTTCCCCAGGGACTCGTTAGAGCCGGCCCTATCTCGGAGGCGGGCGTGCTTGCGGAGCACTGTTTGGGCTGTGAAACACACTGCACTGCCACGTTTCTGAGTGACTGCAGGCCCCTGTTTATTGACTGGGCTGATATGTTTTTTTTTTAGGTGCTTTGACGGTAAGTGTTTTTATGCCAACGCCAATAGAATATTAATATAAAATTGAGTAACGCTTTATTTCACAGCCCGTTAACTGAACCAAGTATTTAAAGGATAAATACCAGGTACTTAGGTGTAATTACTGGGTTTCTATTTTGATATCGGAGGTAAGTACAATGAAACGAGCCGTGAGACGTATTCACCCAGCGCTCAACAAGTTTGTTTCATGCTACTTACTGACTTTGTTTCGGAGTACTTACCTGCGAAACCAATTGTTGCCTGATAATCACATAAGCAGCTGGTATTTATCCAGTAAATACTTGGTGATTATTGGGCTGTAAAATAGAGCATTATCCCTGGTTATCGGTATGCACTTTGCACTTTGTTGTACGTCGCTCTGGAGGCCGTCTGCCAAATGGCATTAATGTAATGTAATGTAATTAGGAAAAAAAAAAAAAGAGTTATACTCTCTTGACATAGTGAAAGAAAAACACGTAATGCCAATACATGAATGGACCATGAAATAAAACTGAAATTTGAACTTGAATTAATATTTCAGTGTTCTTTTATGAGTTACAAAGCCATTATAAATGCCTGTCCTCGTTCATAAACTCCCTGCTTTCATCATGGGAAATCAATGTCTGTATTTATCGCCGGTAATACACATGTAGGTCATGCATATAAACATAACAGGAAATAAAATGAAGTGGCGAGAGTGAGAGAGAGAGAGCGCGAGAGAGGGAGAGAGGGAGAGCGAGAGAGAGGGAGAGAGAGGGAGAGAGACGGGTGTGTGTGTGTGTGTGTGGGTGTACTGTACACACGCACTGTCTGACTGCACACTATGGTGAATGAAACCCCGAGGGATATAAATTGGTTGGAGCCGCAGGTAACGGTGGAAAAGAAATAATTGAGCCAAATAAAAAAGACTTTCTAAATATTCTCTTTAAGAGGCGTCAGAAGGCAGATTAGAGATGAAATTACCTGGCATATAAATAACCCCAGAAGTGAATGAGGAAAATTAAATGTGAGACAAAGTGCCGCTAGCCCCCTCACAAGGGCGCATATTAATCACCAGCTGAAGCAGTGAAGTTCGCGGCAGAAGATGGAGGACAGCGCTGGCGCAGTGAAGCCAAGCCATGAGGGCATTTTCCCACAAACTATTCTTTTATTTTTTTTTTGGTTTCAAATTTAAATTGTATTTGATGTTATTGTATTGCATTGTATTGCAAAGTATTGGTTGAAGATCATGATTAGTTAATTAGCTGAATCAGGGCCCCCGGTCCACAAAGCAGGATTACTGAGTTAGCTGGATAACTGCACTGAGTAAAACCCGGAACCCTCCCAAATCGGGATGTAAAAAGAGCTCTTCTGGGTTTTCCTCCGAGTGCAGCGATCCTGCTCTTCGCAGGTCTCCTTGTCATTTGGTCACCTGGTCATTTTCTGATAAGATTGGACGCCCCTGCACTAGAGGGAGCTCGCTGTCTGCAGTTCCCAGAGCTGCCAGCAGGGGGCTCTGGTGAGGGCCATGGGTCGAGGCCGCGGGTGTGTTCCCGCTCCCTGACCTCCCCAGCCTCTCGCTCCATCACGGGAGTTTGTGTTGCTTGGTCACACAGGCCGAGTCATCAGGAACATAACATTGCGTGTGCGTGCTTTTATGGCAGAGATTCCCATCTAGGATGTAGCAGTACAGCAGGTTCACACAGACCCACACACACACACACACACGCAGACACACAAACACTGTGGTCACTTACACACACACCCACGCACTCTCACATTCAAATACAACACGCACACACACACAAACGTTATCTTATCAGTATGGGCTTATGATCTGTTTTAAATCACATTTCCGGATGGATAATATATGTATAATAAACACAAATGATCATACACAATAATGCTCTGAAGATCAAGGCTCTGCTGATCATGCTTTCACATAACAAAACTTTATTTATACATTTATGAAAGAAGACAAAACATTTTGAGGTTACAAAAATGTGTATCCTCCTGTGTGTGGTCATGAGAGTTTGTATGTGTGCGTCTGTGGGCATGCGTGTGTGTGTGTGTGTGTGTGAGTCTATTGCTGTGTGTGTGTGTGAGTGTGAGAGTGTGTGTGTGTGAGAGTCTGTGTGTGAGAGAGTGTGTGAGTGTGTGTGTGTGTGAGAGAGTGAGTGTGAGTCTGTGTGAGAGAGTGTGTGAGTGTGTGTGTGCGTGTTTATCACTGGGTGAGGGTGTGTGTGTGTTTATCACTGTGTGAGGGTGTGTGAGACTGTGCGTGTATGGGCATACACTGTATGTTACTATGTAAAGCGCCTTTTGGACAGACTGCTGGGAAAATATTTGTGTGTGAGATGTATGTGTGTGTGTTAATCCTCAGTTTAGTGTGTGTGTTTATCCCTGTATGAATGTGTGAGTGTGTGTGTGTTAATCCTTGTATGAGCGTGTGTGTGTGTGTGTGCGTGTGTGTCTATCCCTGTCTTCTTCATGGATTGCCACCTTGCCGTGGTGGAGAAACTTGTGTGTTCCTGAGATCCCAAGAACAACGTCGTCTGGAGCTCCTGGTGGGGTCTCCTCTGGTGCTAAGGTCAAGGGACCTTAGGGATCGAGACCTCAGTGCAGAAACAGGCGGATGATGGGTGACTTTGGGAGAGAACCACAGCGGCTGGGTCCAGTACATGCAGAGAAGGTCCCACTGTCGCCTTGGACTCCATGCCACTGGACCAGATCTGTCACGGACCGTGTGGTCTCAAGACCCTCTGTCTGGTGCTCGCCAACAACCAGTGCCACCGAGGCTGTCTGTGGTCCAATCTGTCCCGGCTGTGGTCTGTCTGTGGTCCAATCTGTCCCGGCTGTGGTCTGTCTGTGGTCCAATCTGTCCCGGCTGTGGTCTGTCTGTGGTCCAATCTGTCCCGGCTGTCCCGGCTGTGGTCTGTCTGTGGTCCAATCTGTCCCGGCTGTGGTCTGTCTGTGGTCCAATCTGTCCCGGCTGAAACTCCCTCAAAGCTGCTGAAGGAGGATGAGTCCATCAATGGCCAACAGAAGGAGCTCTCCCACAAACTCCTCAACTGTGACAGTACAGCCGTTTACCCCTGTGTGTGTGTGTGTGTTTACCCCTGTGTGAGTGTGTGTTTATCCCTGTGTGAGTGTGTATGAGACGGCGTGTGTGATCGCGTGTGTGTGTGTGTGTTTACCCCTGTGTGAGTGTGTGTGAGAAAGTGTGTGTGTTCACCCCAGTGTGAGTGTGCGTTTATCCCTGTGTGAGTGTGTTTACCCCTGTGTGTGTGTGTGTGTGTTCACCCCAGTGTGAGTGTGTGTTTATCCCTGTGTGAGTGTGTGTGAGTGTTTACCCCTGTGTGAGTGTGTGTGTGAGTGTTTACCCCTGTGTGTGTGAGTGTTTACCCTGTGTGTGTGTGTGTGTGTGTGTGTGAGAGTGTTTACCCCTGTGTGTGTGTGTGTGTGTGTGTGAGTGTTTACCCCTGTGTGTGTGTGTGTTTACCCCTGTGTGAGTGTGTGTGAGTGTGTGTGTGTGTGTGTGTGTTTACCCCTGTGTGAGTGTGTGTGTGTGTTTACCCCTGTGTGAGTGTGTGTGTTTACCCCTGTGTGAGTGTGTGTGAGTGTGTGTGTGTGTTTACCCCTGTGTGAGTGTGTGTGAGTGTGTGTGTGTGTTTACCCCTGTGTGAGTGTGTGTGTGTGTGTTTACCCCTGTGTGAGTGTGTGTGTGTGTTTACCCCTGTGTGAGTGTGTGTGAGTGTGTGTGTGTGTTTACCCCTGTGTGAGTGTGTGTGAGTGTGTGTGTGTGTTTACCCCTGTGTGAGTGTGTGTGAGTGTGTGTGTGTGTTTACCCCTGTGTGAGTGTGTGTGAGTGTGTGTGTGTGTTTACCCCTGTGTGAGTGTGTGTGAGTGTGTGTGTGTGTTTACCCCTGTGTGAGTGTGTGTGAGACGGCGTGTGTGTGTGAGTGAGACGGAGGGCATCGGCGCCGCGGGGGCGTGGCGCGGGGCGGTTGCCGGGGCGATGCGGGCGGGGCCCCAGCGTTGCCGGGGGGACGGCAGGAGGGCGCGGAGCTGCCTGAGGGCGGGCCGGGAGAGCAGGAAGTAGAGCGGCGGGTTCCAGCAGGGCGCCAGGCACACCAGGAGGATGGCGATCAGAGACGCCAGCTCCCACAGCAGCGTCACGCCCCCCGGGGGCGGGGCCTGCGCCGGGGCCAGCGACCGATTGGCCCAGGCCGCGTAGGGGTGCCCCAGGGGGAAGGAGGCGGAGCTGACGTAGGGCGACAGCACGTTGACGAACTCCAGCGCGTAGTAGGGCAGCCAGCTGATGGCGAAGGCCAGCGTGGAGCCGATCAGCAGCGCCGTGGCCTTCTTGTTGCGGCGGGTGGCGGACAGGCTGAGGCGGCAGGCGTGCAGGTGCGTGACGATCAGGCCGCAGTTGATCCCGATGCACAGCAGCGGGGCCACGTAGTACACCAGGAACGCCGGCACCAGGAAGCCCAGCCACTGGCCCTGGTCCACCGACCACCGGCACCCGCCGTCAAACTGGATGTACGTCACCTTCGGCAGGGCCATCGTCACGGAGACCAGCCAGATCACCGCCACTGTGCCCGCACTGAGGGGGGGAGGGGGGGGAGAGAGAGAGAGAGAGAGAGAGAGAGAGGGAGAGAGGGAGGGGAGAGAGGGAGGGAGAGGGAGAGGGAAGGGGGGGAGAGAGAGAGGGAGAGAGAGGGAGAGAGGGAGGGAGGGAGACAGAGAGGGAAGGGGGGGAGAGAGGGAGAGAGGGAGAGACAGAGGGAGAGAGGGAGGGGGGGAGAGAGAGAGGGAGAGAAAGAGAGAGGGGGAGAGACAGAGGGGGGAGGGGGGGAGAGAGGGAGAGAGAAGGAGGGGAGAGAGGGAGAGTGAGAGAGAGAGGGGGAGATTGAGGGAGAGGGGGAGAGAAAGAGAGGGAGAGGGATGTAAATATTTTAATGGTTATTCATTGTACATGTTACACCTCACATACAGTCTGTTCTGTATGCTGTTTGCTTCAGCAATACTATACTCTGGTTGTCCTACCAATCAACAGCATGACAGTGAGAGGGATAACCACCCTTGGAACAGAGACACACCTGTATGGGGCAGAGACACTCACACCTGTATTGGGTAGAGACACACCTGTGTGGGGGAGGGATACTCACACCTGTGTTGGGTAGAGACACACCTGTGTGGGGGAGGGATACTCACACCTGTGTGGGAAGGGATACTCACACCTGTGTTGGGTAGAGACACACCTGTGTGGGGGAGGGATACTCACACCTGTGTGGGAAGGGATACTCACACCTGTGTGGGAAGGGATACTCACACCTGTGTGGGGAGGGATACTCACACCTGTGTGGGAAGGGATACTCACACCTGTGTGGGGAGGGATACTCACACCTGTATGGGGAGGGATACTCACACCTGTGTGGGGAGGGATACTCACACCTGTATGGGTCTGACGGGGCGGTGGTTGGCCGGGGCGACGATGCGGTACCGCAGCACGGACAGCGCGGCGAGACTGAAGATGTCCGCCCCGGCGGTGAGGGAGGTCATGAAGCCCAGCAGCACGCAGATGGCGCCCCCTAGCTGCCAGCCCTGGGAGCTGGCGCTCAGCAGCACGCAGGGCAGCGTCAGCAGGGCGCCCAGGTCCGCCAGGCTCAGGTTCAGCAGCAGGACCGAGCTGGGCTTGGACCGGCGGCGCGGGTTCTGCATCAGGACCAGCCAGACCAGCAGGTGGCCCCCGACGCCCACCAGCAGAGACAGCACGCTCACCAGCGGCAGCACCAGGGAGAAGGAGATGGTGGTGTTCGTGGACACCGTGTTGAACAGGAGGTTCACGATGGCCGGCATGGCCACTCCGGGGGGGGCGCCGCTGGAGAGAACACAAACACACAAAATGGCCCCCAGTCTCACCGCCGATGGGCATTCATGCCTGTCCCCTGTCGGGGATGTGCGTCTTAATCTCACCGTGCTGAAACCAACCGTACAAGCGACACACAGTATATAAAAATAAATAATATTTTTGAAAGAATTTTCACTGTAATTTTTGTCATTTCGTTTTATCATCCAAGACAATTGTTCTACGACAAAACGTCTTTTATTTTTTTTGCCGGGTCTCTGTGTGAAAGCAATTTCATGAATCAATGAATTTTAATTAAATCTCATGTAACTTAATTCAGATGAGAGCCAGACTGAGATTTAAAGACATACAGCATCACCATGCGGGAGGAGAGAGACACGTCATTTAGAACAAATCAAACTGACTGCAAATATGACATAACTCAGGATCAAATATACTAGCCTATATAGCCTAAAGGCTATACGTTAAAACTCATTAACTTTCATTTGAAAAGGATAATGAGTTAATATTTTTTAATCACCTTAACGCATGTGATTAATTATAATGGATTTTTAAAATTTGTTTCTTTGGAAGGCTTCCTCGCCATGTCGCCAGCCCCTTCAGCAAACTTGGCAACTGAGCTTAGTCCAGTTGCCAGCACGCTAACGCGACTGCAAATATGCTTCGAGGTCTATTTCGCATGTCTGTGAAACGTTAGCCAGTTCGTTCATAGTAATGCCACTGCAAACGCAATTCTACTTTTTATCTGTGACCCGTTAGCCAGCTAGCTCGGAAAGGCAATTCTACTTTTAAATCCGTTTTATCAGTGACCCGTTAGCCAGCTAGCTCATAGTAATGCTACTACAAAGGCGATTCTGTTTTTAATTCTCTTCTCAACTACCTTCCAAACTTATACTTGTTGTAGCAGTAGTCTAGGCACAGCCTCAATCCAACAACAAGCATCAGCCCTCCGAGGTTGTATCTGCTATAACGAGCATCGTAGGAGGTTAGAAATGTACTTGACATAGTTTTAGTTGACGTAGTACTGTCCTCGTTAAAGTTATTTCTGGCGGCCGCAAAACTGGGCTACAGAATTGTAAAAAGAATTTTAAATGATTTTCACACCTCCTGCCGCAAAACGCTTAATGACGAGACATGAATGGTTGAACGATGTTTGAAAAATAAAACAAAATTCTACTTAGATTATCATATGTATTCTCAAATGCAAACCCCACACACAAATACACTATGCAAAAGATGACAAGAGAGTGAAAAGGTGGCAGAAATAGAGAGAGAGAAAGGAGGATGGCACAGATAAAGAGATATTGGAACGAAAGGGTGCTCTGAACCTGTAGTAATGACAAGATCTCCCAGCGATCAGAGACGAGTCTGAGCTACCGGCATCCGGCCAATCATCCAGAGGAGTGAAAAACCATCATAAACACTGTTCTGTCTCTCTATCTCTCTGTCTCTCTGTCTCTCTATCTATCTATCTCTCTATCTCTCTGTCTCTCTATCTCTCTGTCTCTCTGTCTCTCTATCTCTATCTCTCTGTCTCTCTATCTCTCTGTCTCTCTGTCTCTCTATCTCTCTATCTCTCTGTCTCTCTATCTCTCTATCTCTATATCTCTCTGTCTCTCTGTCTCTCTATCTCTCTGTCTCTCTGTCTCTCTGTCTCTCTATCTCTATCTCTCTGTCTCTCTATCTCTCTGTCTCTCTGTCTCTCTATCTCTCTGTCTCTCTGTCTCTCTATCTCTCTGAATCTCTTTCTCTCTATCTCTCAGAATATCTCCCTCTTTCTCTCTATCTTTTTCCCCTCTCTGACTCTCCTTCACTTTCTCTCTCTCTCTCACACACACACTCATCCCTCCACCCCCTCCTCATGTTAACGTGCTGTCCAGTCAGTCAGTGTGTGTGTGTGTATGTGAGTGTGTGTGTGTATGTGTGTATGTGAGTGTGTGTGTGTGTGTGTGTGTATGTGAGTGTGTGTGTGTGTATGTGTGTATGTGAGTGTGTGTGTGTATGTGAGTGTGTGTGTATGTGAGTGTGTGTGTGTGTGTGTGTGTGAGTGTGTGTGTGTGTGTGTGTGTGTGTGAGTGAGTGTGTGTGTGAGTGTGTGTGTGTGTGTGAGTGTGTGTGTGAGTGTGTGTGTGAGTGTGTGAGTGTGTGTGTGTGTGCACTGCTGTAATTAAATTGCTCTGTACATAAAGGACAGGCTGATTAAACAGCTGGAATGGGAACGTTAGTGGGACTGATTAATTTATGCAGTGTTATTCAGGCGTGATGAAGTGTTCCATGCATCCATGCATGAGTAACACAAATTAAATGTACAATGTTATTGGGTACCTGCAGCAAGCACAGCCGGATGCTACCCTCCTCTAACGCGTAACCTTTCTGTTTCACCCTTTCTTTCACCCTTTCTTTCACCCTTCTCTTTACCCTTCTGGTTTCACGTTCTGCCTCTCACAGAACGAACAGGAAAAAACTGCACAAAAGGAATTAAGAAGCTTTTGCTTGCTACAAAAAAAAAAGGAGTCAGTTTAAATTGCGTAACCCTGACAGGTGTGTAATGTGATTTAGACAGCTGGCGGGGTAATAAGATTCTCCGGTCACCAGGTATACTGCACCTGGGCAGGAGGGGAGACAGGTGTGGGGAGTTTAGTGAGATTTAAGCATTTTATTGGCATGAACATAAACACGAGATTGTAGAAGCAACAGGCTGATGTACATAAATGTACTTTCAACTCCCATTAAAGGATGACACATGCTGTATTTAATGATTAAAAAAAACCACAAAGAAAATCTCGACTCCTGTTTTACTGTCTCATCTGGCACGCTGGGCATTTAGCAGAAACTACCCAGCGCCCCACTAGTATACCCGCCAGAGATCCAGCTTCAGCACCTCACTCACCACTACACCTGGAGCCTGCCATCCTACAACCATGGAGTTACAAGGCCACTTCCAAACCATTATACCACACACACACACACACACACACACACACTGTCACTCTCTCTTACACACACACACACA
>NC_083768.1:1645235-1682735 GCF_963514075.1 Conger conger | reverse complement strand
CACACAGGTGAACAGAGAGAGAGACACACAGGTGAACAGAGAGAGAGAGTCACACAGGTGAACAGAGAGAGAGACACACAGGTGAACAGAGAGAGAGAGTCACACAGGTGAACAGAGAGAGAGTCACACAGGTGAACAGAGAGAGAGTCACACAGGTGAACAGAGAGAGAGACACACAGGTGAACTGAGCTGAAGTGATTAAGGGGGCGGCCTGTAGCCTAGTCATTAAGGTACATGACTGGGACCCACAATAAGATCCGCACAGCTGTTGGGCAAGACCCTTAACCCTGCACTGCTCCAGGGGAGGACTGCCTCCTGTTTAGTCTAATCAACTGTACGTTGCTCTGGATAAGAGCGTCTGCCTAATGCCATTAATGTAATGTAATGTAATGTAATGTATTCTGTTTGTGTTTAGAGTGCTGGAGTCACCAGCCAGGACCTGATCAACCGCAAGATTAAGGAATACACCATGCTAAAGTGAGTGTGTGTGTGTGTGTGTGTTTTACATGTCAATCATACAGTGTGTGTGTGTATAGTAACAGTGTATGTGTAATAACAGTGCATGTGTGTGTGTAATAACAGTGTGTGTGTGAATAATAGTGTGTGTGTGTATAGTAACTGTGTGTGTGTGTGTGTGTGTTGCAGCTCCCCCAGCAGTAAGGCGGACCCCTCCCCCAAACCCCCCCGCCAAGCCCTGAGCCTCAGACACGCCCTGCTGGGGGGGAGGAGCCCCAGCCCCCCCTCGCCCCGCCACGCGTCTGAAAGGAAGCCCCCACACAAAGGTACGCCCCAGAAATCAACACACACACACACCATACACACACACACACACACACACCATACACACACCATACACACACACACACACTCACCATACACACACACTCACACACACACACACACACTCACACACACACTCACACACTCACCATACACACACACTCACACACACACACACACACTCACACACACACTCACACACACACTCACACACTCACACACACACACACTCACACACACACACACACACACACACACACACACACTCACACACACACTCACACACTCACACACACACACACTCACACACACACTCACACACTCACACACACACACACTCACACACACACTCACACACACACTCACACACACACTCACACACTCACCATACACACACACACACACACACACACACACACTCACACACACACTCACACACACACTCACACACTCACACACACACACACTCACACACACACTCACACACACACTCACACACACACTCACACACTCACCATACACACACACTCACACACACACACTCACACACACACACACACACTCACACACACACCATACACACACACACACACACTCACACACACCATACACACACACACACACACACACTCACACACACACTCACACACACACCATACACACACACACACACACACACTCACACACACACACACACCATACACACACTCACACACACACTCACACACTCACCATACACACACACTCACACACACCATACACACACTCACACACACATTCACACACTCACCATACACACACACACACACACACACTCACACACACACACACACACACACACACACACCATACACACACTCACACACACACTCACACACTCACCATACACACACACTCACACACACACACACACACACACACACACACACACATACACACACTCACACACACACCATACACACACACTCACACACACACACACACACTCACACACACACCATACACACACTCACACACACACTCACACACTCACCATACACACACACTCACACACACACACACACACACACACACACACACACACACACATACACACACACACACACACACTCACACACACACCATACACACACACTCACACACACACACACACTCACACACACACCATACACACACACACACACACCATACACACACTCACACACACACACACACACTCACCATACACACACACTCACACACACACACACACACACTCACACACACACACACACACACACACACACACACAGAGTTTGGGGTCTCTGAGGGCGGTGTGTTTGGGGTCTCTGTTTGAGGGCGGTGTGTGGGGTCTCTGTTTGAGGGCGGTGTGTGGGGTCTCTGTTTGAGGGCGGTGTGTGGGGTCTCTGTTTGAGGGCGGTGTTTGGGGTCTCTGTTTGAGGGCGGTGTGTGGGGTCTCTGTTTGAGGGCGGTGTGTGTGGTCTCTGTTTGAGGGCGGTGTGTTTGGGGTCTCTGTTTGAGGGCGGTGTGTGGGGTCTCTGTTTGAGGGCGGTGTGTGTGGTCTCTGTTTGAGGGCGGTGTGTGGGGTCTCTGAGGGCGGTGTGTTTGGGGTCTCTGTTTGAGGGCGGTGTGTTTGGGGTCTCTGTTTGAGGGCGGTGTGTGTGGTCTCTGTTTGAGGGCGGTGTTTGGGGTCTCTGTTTGAGGGCGGTGTGTGTGGGGTCTCTGTTTGAGGGCGGTGTGTGGGGTCTCTGTTTGAGGGCGGTGTGTGTGGGGTCTCTGTTTGAGGGCGGTGTGTGTGGGGTCTCTGTTTGAGGGCGGTGTGTGGGGTCTCTGTTTGAGGGCGGTGTGTGTGGGGTCTCTGTTTGAGGGCGGTGTGTGTGGGGTCTCTGTTTGAGGGCGGTGTGTGGGGTCTCTGTTTGAGGGCGGTGTGTGGGGTCTCTGTTTGAGGGCGGTGTGTGTGGGGTCTCTGTTTGAGGGCGGTGTGTGGGGTCTCTGTTTGAGGGCGGTGTGTGTGGGGTCTCTGTTTGAGGGCGGTGTGTGTGGGGTCTCTGTTTGAGGGCGGTGTGTGGGGTCTCTGTTTGAGGGCGGTGTGTGTGGGGTCTCTGTTTGAGGGCGGTGTGTGGGGTCTCTGTTTGAGGGCGGTGTGTGGGGTCTCTGTTTGAGGGCGGTGTGTGTGGGGTCTCTGTTTGAGGGCGGTGTGTGTGGGGTCTCTGTTTGAGGGCGGTGTGTGTGGTTCCCCCCAGAGGAGAGCAGCCCCCCGCGGGACCGGGGCGGCTGGAAGCGGATCCCAGGTTTGAGGAGGAGGGTCGTGGAGAAGAGGCCCGGCCCGGGGGTGACGTTTGGGGTGCGCCTGGACCACTGCCCCCCCGCTCACAGCAACAAGGTGAGAGCCTGTGGGAGCCGGTGTGTGTGTGTGTGTGTGTTTAAGTACTGTGTGTGTCTCTGTGTGTGTGTGTGTGTGTGTTTAAGTACTGTGTGTGTCTCTGTGTGTGTGTGTGTGAGTGTGTTTAAGTACTGTGTGTGTCTGTGTGTGTGTGTTTAAGTACTGTGTGTGTGTGTGTGAGTGTGAGTGTGTTTAAGTACTGTGTGTGTGTGTGTATTACAGTTTGTGTGTATGTACTACTGTGTGTGTCTGTGTGTGTGTTTAAGTACTGTGTGTGTGTGTGTATGGTGTCTGTGTGTGTGTGTGTGAGTGTGTTTAAGTACTGTGTGTGTGTGTGTGTGTGTGTGTGTCTGTGAGTCTGTGTGTGAGAGTGTGTGTTTAAGTACTGTGTGTGTTTCAGTTCATTCCTCTGATAGTGGAGATGTGCTGTGCTCTGGTGGAGGAGAGGGGTCTGGAGTACACTGGGATCTACAGGGTCCCCGGGAACACCGCGGCCATCGCCCACCTGCAGGACGAGCTGGACCGCGGCATGGACATCAACCTGCAGGAGGACGTGAGTGTGTGCCTCCTCCCTTCATCCCCCCCCCCCTCTCTCTCTCTCTCCTCCCAACCACACATTCATCCCCCCTCTCTCTCTCTCTCTCTCTCTCTCTCTCTCCTGTGTGCAGAAATGGAGGGACCTGAATGTCATCAGCAGCTTGCTGAAATCCTTCTTCCGGAAGCTTCCAGAGCCGCTCTTCACCAATGGTGAGGTGACAGCACAGCCGGCACATGTGACCCCATCCCTGCTGTGGCCCTGCTCCCCACCCTGCTCCCCACCCTGCTGTGGCCCTGCTCCTCACCCTGCTCCCCACCCTGCTCCCCACCCTGCTGTGGCCCTGCTCCCCACCCTGCTCCTCACCCTGCTCCCCACCCTGCTGTGGCCCTGCTCCCCACCCTGCTGTGGCCCTGCTCCTCACCCTGCTCCTCACCCTGCTCCCCACCCTGCTCCCCACCCTGCTGTGGCCCTGCTCCCCACCCTGCTGTGGCCCTGCTCCCCACCCTGCTCCTCACCCTGCTCCCCACCCTGCTGTGGCCCTGCTCCCCACCCTGCTGTGGCCCTGCTCCTCACCCTGCTCCTCACCCTGCTCCCCACCCTGCTCCCCACCCTGCTGTGGCCCTGCTCCCCACCCTGCTGTGGCCCTGCTCCCCACCCTGCTCCTCACCCTGCTGTGGCCCTGCTCCTCACCCTGCTGTGGCCCTGCTCCTCACCCTGCTGTGGCCCTGCTCCTCACCCTGCTGTGGCCCTGCTCCTCACCCTGCTGTGGCCCTGCTCCTCACCCTGCTGTGGCCCTGCTCCTCACCCTGCTCCCCACCCTGCTGTGGCCCTGCTCCTCACCCTGCTGTGGCCCTGCTCCTCACCCTGCTGTGGCCCTGCTCCTCACCCTGCTCCCCACCCTGCTGTGGCCCTGCTCCCCACCCTGCTGTGGCCCTGCTCCTCACCCTGCTGTGGCCCTGCTCCCCACCCTGCTCCGGCCCTGCTCCCCACCCTGCTCCGGCCCTGCTCCCCACCCTGCTCCGGCCCTGCTCCCCACCCTGCTCCTCACCCTGCTCCTCACCCTGCTCCCCATCCCTGCTGTGGCCCTGCTCCTCACCCTGCTGTGGCCCTGCTCCTCACCCTGCTGTGGCCCTGCTCCTCACCCTGCTGTGGCCCTGCTCCTCACCCTGCTGTGGCCCTGCTCCTCACCCTGCTGTGGCCCTGCTCCTCACCCTGCTGTGGCCCTGCTCCTCACCCTGCTCCCCACCCTGCTGTGGCCCTGCTCCTCACCCTGCTGTGGCCCTGCTCCTCACCCTGCTGTGGCCCTGCTCCCCACCCTGCTGTGGCCCTTCCTCCCCACCCTGCTCAGAGATCTTTATTTAAATCAGGGGCTGTCACGTTTACCCACCTCCGTCTCAGCCACTGAAGTGGCTCCATCTTTTCATATCGATCTGAATTTGTAAAAACGTCCTTTGGTGCCATCTTGTGGACAGTGTGGAACACACACACATTAGTGTGCGATCTTGTCGTCTCCACCTCATTACATTACATTACATTACATTACATTATTGGCATTTTGGCAGACACTCTTATCCAGAGCGACGTACAGTTGATTAGACTAAGCAGGAGACAATCCTCCCCTGGAGCAATGCAGGGTTAAGGGCCTCGCTCAAGGGCCCAACGGCTGTGCGGATCTTATTGTGGCTACACCGGGATTAGAACCACCGACCTTGCATGTCCCAGTCATTCACCTTAACCACTACACTACAGGCCGCCCTATCCTCTCTCTGTGCTGTTACTCGCATCGGGGAGAGTCTTGTTTAATGAAGCAAAGATGGGGCGGAGCTTTGTGCCATCATGCTTTCTGATAGGTTCAGACAAGTCAGTTGATTGACATGTGATCGTAGCTCCACCCATTCTGGGGTTGACAAGGCTTGGCTGTGTCTTCAGTGGTGTCTGACTGAGCATCTCCGTTCTGCAGAGAAATACGCAGATTTTATTGAAGCCAATCGAACAGAGGACTCGGTGGGGAGACTGAAGGCCCTGAAGACTCTGGTGAGTGTGTGGACCTCGTTAAGGGTTTTAATTAAGCGCTTTAATTAAAGGTGCTAAATGCCACAGAGGGAGTGAGACGCTTACACTGGTCTCTCTGCAGCTGCAGCAGCTGCCCAGACATCACTACGAGACGCTGAAGTTCCTCTCAGCACATCTCAAAACCGTGTCTGAGAACTGCGAGAAGAACAAGGTGAGCTCTACCAGTGAGTGAGTGAGTGAGTGAGTGAGTACCTGCTGTGTGAGTGAGTGAGTGAGTGAGTGAGTGAGTGAGTGAGTGAGTGAGTGAGTGAGTGAGTGAGTGAGTGAGTGAGTGAGTGAGTGAGTGAGTGAGTGAGTGAGTGAGTGAGTGAGTGAGTGAGTGAGTGAGTGAGTATTTGTGTGTGCGCACCCATGCATGAGTGTGGCAGTGTGCATTAAAGTTTATGGCTCTCTCTCAGATGGAGCCTCGGAACCTGGCCATTGTGTTTGGGCCCACCCTGGTGAGGACATCAGAGGACAACATGACCCATATGGTCACCCACATGCCCGACCAGTACAGGATAGTGGAGACCCTCATACAGCAGGTACACACACACACACACACCCTCATACAGCAGGTACACACACACACACACACACACCCTCATACAGCAGGCACACACACACACACACACACCCTCATACAGCAGGTACACACACACACACACCCTCATACAGCAGGTACACACACACACACACAGGTACACACACACACACACACACCCCCTCATACAGCAGGTACACACACACACACACACACACACCCACACACCCTCATACAGCAGGCACACACACACACATATGAACACACACACACCCTCATACAGCAGGCACACACACACACATATAAACACACACACACACACACACACACACACACACACTCGTACAGCAGCCACTCTGCCCTTGTTAAGCTCAGTGCTGAACGTCCCTCCTCCTCCTCTCTTGCAGTATGACTGGTTTTTCTCAGAAGGGGGCGCTGTGGAGCCCACGGTGAGGATCAGCTGGGGGGCTGGGCTGGGGTGGGGGGGTGGTGGGTTGGGGCTGGTCTGATGTTTTTTGGGGATTGTTGATTCCGTTGAGCAATGTGGTGTTGTGTTGAGTAATGTGGTGCTGGGAGAAAATGATTTGCTCTGCTCTGCACTGCACGATGGCTGGCGGTTGACCTTTGACCTCTCCCCCCCAGACCAGCATGCCCCAGGAGATTGCGGTGGAGTCCCAGCCGGTGCCGAACATCGACCACCTGCTCACCAACATCGGCCGGGCCGGCCTCACCTCCCCGGGGGAGGTCTCGGGTAACGCGCGCAGGACAGAGAGCAGGGGGGAGGCGTCTCTGACAGAGCCGAGCAGTCACACCTCTAGAGCAGGGCTTCTGTAGCCTGGTCACAAGGGTTTCCCTGGCTACTCAGCGTTGAATTGACCAATTGAAGTGGTTGGTTTACACAGTCGGTTCACCTCCCCTGGGTGTCTGGGGCTGAAGTGGTTATCGGCCCAGTGGAGCCCCGCTCTGAGCAAAGGAGACGTGAAGTGTGATTGGTTGGAATAGAATAGCGTGTGATTGGTTGGAATAGAATGGCGTGTGATTGGTTGGAATAGAATAGCGTGTGATTGGTTGGAATGGAATAGCACATGATTGGTTGGAATAGAATAGCGTGTGATTGGTTAGGAACTGGACTGTTTCAGGGAGTCTCTGTATGAGGAGTGAGTGCGTGTTGCTCACATGTTCTCTCCTCCCTCTTCCAGACTCGCCCAACAGTGACTCTGCTAAATCTAAGGTCAGTTCCCCTCTCACATACACACCCACCCAGAAACACCCTGGGTCTGTGTTCCTACTGGCACATGTGCTGTTGGCTGTTTGCATTGTTGTTGTATTGTGCTGTCGGGTGTTTGTGTCATGTTGAGTTGATGGTTGTTGCGTTGTGCTGACAGGTGTGGGGTTGTGTTGTTGTGTTGTGCTGACGGGTGTTGGGTTGTGTTGTGCTGACGGGTGTTTGTGTCGTGTTGAGTTGATGGTTGTGTTGTGCTGACAGGTGTTGGGTTGTGTTGTGTTGTGCTGACGGGTGTTGGGTTGTGTTGTGTGCTTATGGGTGCTTGCGCTGGGTTGTGCTGATGGGTGTTGGGTTGCGTTGTGCTGATGGGTGTTGGCATTGTGTTGTGCTGATGGTTGTTGGCGTTGTTTTGTGTTGTGCTGATGGGTGTTGTGTTGTCCTGACGGGTGTTTGTGTTGTGCTGATGGGTGTTGGGTTGTGTTGTGCTGATGGGTGTTTGTGTTGGGTTGTGCTGATGGGTGTTGGGTTACATAACATTACATTACGTGGTATTTAGCAGACGCTCTTATCCAGAGCGACGTACAACAAAGTGCAAATCAAACACAAGAACAAGTGCAAAAGTGGACCTGAGAGGACAGTACAGTTCCGAGTCCTAGTGTAAACATACAGAAATTCAGAACCCTTTGTGCTGTCCTGACTGGTGTTGTGTTGTGCTGATGGGGGTTGTGTTGGGTTGTGCTGATGGGTGTTATGTTGGGCTGTGCTGATGGGTGTTGGGTTACATAACATTACATTACGTGGTATTTAGCAGACGCTCTTATCCAGAGCGACGTACAACAAAGTGCAAATCAAACACAAGAACAAGTGCAAAAGTGGACCTGAGAGGACAGTACAGTTCCGAGTCCTAGTGTAAACATACAGAAATTCAGAACCCTTTGTGCTGTCCTGACTGGTGTTGTGTTGTGCTGATGGGGGTTGTGTTGGGTTGTGCTGACGGGTGTTATGTTGGGCTGTGCTGATGGGTGTTCGGTTGTGTTGATGGGTGTTATGTTGGGTTGTGCTGACGGGTATTGGGTTGCATTGGGTTGTGCTGATGGGTGTTGTGTTGGGTTGTGCTGATGGGTGTTGGCGTTGTGTTGTGCTGATGGGTGTTGTGTTGGGTTGTGCTGAGGGGTGTTGGGTTGTGTTGTGCTGACGGGTGTTTGTGTTGTGCTGATGGGAGTTGGGTTGGGTTGTGCTGATGGGGGTTGTGTTGGGTTGTGCTGACAGGTGTTGTGTTGGGTTGTGCTGACGAGTGTTGGGTTGTGTTGATGGGTGTTGTGGTGTTGTGTTGGGTTGTGCTGACGGGTGTTGGATTGTGTTGTGCTGATCGATGTTGTGTTGTGCTGACGGTTGTTTGTGTTGTGCTGGTGGGTGTTTGTGTTGTGCTGATGGGTGTTGGGTTGTGTTGTGCTGATGGGTGTTTGTGATGTGCTGATGGGTGTTGGGTTGTGCTGATGGGGGTTGTGTTGACGGGTGTTGTGTTGTGCTGATGGGTGTGGGGTTGTGTTGTGCTGATGGGTGTTGTGTTGGATTGTGCTGATGGGTGTTGGCGTTGTGTTGTGCTGATAGGTGTTGTGTTGTGCTGATGGGTGTTTGTGTTGTGCTGATGGGAGTTGGGTTGGGTTGTGCTGATGGGGGTTGTGTTGGGTTGTGCTGATAGGTGTTGTGTTGTGCTGATGGGTGTTTGTGTTGTGCTGATGGGAGTTGGGTTGGGTTGTGCTGATGGGGGTTGTGTTGGGTTGTGCTGACAGGTGTTGTGTTGGGTTGTGCTGATGGGTGTTGGGTTGTGCTGATGGGTGTTGTGTTGGGCTGTGCTGACGGGTGTTGGGTTGTGTTGTGCTGATGGGTGTTGTGTTCTGCTGACAGGTATTGGATTGTGTTGGGTTGTGTTGTGCTGATGGATGTTGGGTTTTGTTGGGCTGACGGGTGTTGGGTTGTGTTGTGTTGATGGATGTTGGGTTTTGTTGTGCTGACGGGTGTTTGTGTTGTGCTGATGGGTGTTGTATTGGGTTGTGCTGATTGGTGTTGGGTTGTGCTGTGCTGATGGGTGTTGTGTTGGGTTGTGTTGGGTTGTGCTGACGGGTATTGGGTTGTGCTGACGGCTGTTGGGTTGTGCTGACGGGTGTTGGGTTGTGCTGACGGCTGTTGGGTTGTGCTGACGGGTGTTGTGTTGGGTTGTGTTGCGCTGTGCTGACGGGTGTTGGTTTGTGCTGATGGGTGTTGGGTTGTGCTGACGGGTGTTGGGTTGTGCTGACGGGTGTTGTGTTGGGTTGTGTTGCGCTGTGCTGACGGGTGTTGGTTTGTGCTGATGGGTGTTGGGTTGTGCTGACGGGTGTTGGGTTGTGCTGACGGGTGTTGTGTTGGATTGTGTTGCGCTGTGCTGACGGGTGTTGGTTTGTGCTGACGGGTGTTGGGTTGTGCTGACGGGTGTTGTGTTGGGTTGTGTTGCGCTGTGCTGCAGGGCTCGTGGGGCTCGGGGAAAGAGCAGTACAGCCGGGAGCTGCTCCGCTCCTCCATCTTCGCGGCCGCCAGCCGCAAGCGCAAGAAGCACAAAGAGAAGCCGCTTCCCAGCAGCTCCGACGACGACCTGGACGCTGTGTTCCCCCGCAAGGAGAGCCAGAACCGCGGCCCCACGGCCATCCAAAACCGGGGCTCAACTCCCAGCCAGAACCGGGTACCTACTCCCAGCCAGAACCGGGTACCCACTCCCAGCCAGAGCCAGAACCTTGGACCGAGCCCCAGCCAGAGCCAGCGGCCGGGCTGGGTGGAGCCTGACAGTGCCAAGCGCGGTGAGAGTGGTGGCAGTGAGGTGGGGGGCGGGGGGGATGGGGGGCACGGGGGTCAGGCAGACCGCAAACAGGAAGCAGAACCATCGCTGCCGGAGATGGAGGAGAGAGGGGGGGAGACGGGGGTGGAGAAGGCCCCCTGCCCCAAACCGCTCCCCTCCCCGTCCCCCAGTCTGAGTTACCGTGGAAACCGCCAGTCCTCCCTGTCCGACCCCACCTCCCAGTGCGACGACGTGACCTCTGACCTCGGCACCATGAACAGCAGCAGCTCCCAGGCCTCCGCCCCCCCCACGCTGCCCGCCCCCGCCCCCGCCGACCCCGCCCCCGACCCCCGAGGCAGCGAGGCCCTGGCGGAGGTGAGCTCCATCACGTCCGACTACTCCACCACCTCGTCGCTGACGTTCCCCTTCCTGCCGGGGCCCGAGGCCAGCGCGCTGAGCCCGGAGGTGCGCTCGGTGACGGAGAGCCGGGGGGACGAGGCGGACGACGAGCGCAGTGAGCTGGTGAGCGAGGGCCGGCCCGCCGAGACCGACAGCGAGAGCGACTTTCCCGTGTTCGCCAAGACCCAGCCGCCCGCCGCCGCGCCGCCCCACCCCAAAACCCACAGCGAGTCGTCGGCGGAGGGCGGGCGGGGCGAGCGGGAGCCCGGGGCGCTGTCCCGCGTCCTGGCCGGCTCCAGGGGCCGGTCCACGGGCAGCCTGAGCTCCTCCTCCAGGAGCGAGGGCTCGGAGAGGGCGGAGCCGCCGGCGCCGTGGAGACTGCGCCTCACGGAGCGCTTCAGGCTCCGCCTCCGGAGCTCGGCGGACGACATGTTCGGGGTGTCGGGGGGCGGGGCCCCCGCCTGCAGGACGCGCTCCCCGGACTCGCGCAAGAAGAAGGGCATCCGGCGGCGGCACACCATGGGGGGCCAGCGCGACTTCGCCTCGCTGGCCGCGGCCGGCGACACGCCCGGCGGGAAGGGGGCGGGGCTGTGCGCCGTGGACCGGCTCAAGCCCCGGTGCAGCTCGCAGGACTTCTCCGTGCGCGACTGGATCGTCCGCGAGCGCCGTCGCCCCGGCAACCCCGACCCCGCCCCCGCCACGCCCGCGTGCCCGGAGGGCGGCCCGGAGCAGCTGAACGGAGACAGCCCCCCGGGGAAGAGCCAGGGCGCTCTGAGCCTGTCGGGAGACGCACACCCCCACAAACTGTCCGGGGCCCAAGTGGTCCGCTCGCGATTCTATCAGTATTTATGAACCGGGGGCGGGGGGGGGGGGGGGGGACTTGCACTTGTGTCTGTACATAATTTATCAGCCAGGGCTACTGCAAATTCATGGATTTTTGGTTTTTCACTCGCACAGGGTTATTAGTGCAAAAGAAAAGATGAAAAAAAATAATAATACTGGAAACAAAACTGAATTTGTGCATAATCGTTTTTAACTGGCGTACGGTAACAGCGTTGTGATCCCGCCTTGAGTTGGTTAACCCCATTTATACTGACAGACGTAAGCCACTGGGCTAACTGTTTAAGGCTTTCCGTATTTATGATGGTAAAAATTCCTTCCTCTACGTCGTAACACGGTTTTTTTAAAATAAGTTATTAGAAAGAAGCGGTTCTAGCGTCTTAAGTATTACTGAAGAATTGTCGGCTCTGTGTGTAACTGGCGCCGGTTTTTGGGGAGTGGCTGTTATGTGCAGTTGCTTAGAAACCCAGAGGAAGACTGTAAATGCTTCGCCGTTCCGCTAAAGACTAAAGCTTCGTTGCTGGTTATGGGTCTCGTTTTTAAAGTGTTCGCTATTTCTATCTGTACTTGAAGCGTGTTTATTCCTTTCTGCTTCCTTAAATTAAACAGCCAAACTTTGATGTTCAGCGAGGCGACATTTTTATACGACTCCGGAAACGAGAGACGAGTGTTGTTGATCAAACTCCACCAACGCCGATACGCTTTTTCCCGCGCGAGCTCCACTCTCTTCGCGGCTTTTCCACTTCCTCTCGCCAGATTGCAAAAAAAGGAGAGAAAAAATAAAGACGGAATAAATTAATGATTAAAACTGAAATCACGTTTCTTCTCGAAGGAAAGTGCCTCATTAAAGCGGTGTGGGGGGTAGTTTAGGTGCCATTCTGTTCAATTAGCTATGTGGAGATGCAGGTATCAATTGAGAGACACAGTTTTACCAACTCAACTCATGCAGTGAATTTACAGGTTTAACAAACAAAACAGGCAAATTATGCGCTTCCATTCTTTTTGGCATTCCACTTGGGTCTTAACATATTTTATACTTTTTATTTTATTTTTTTGGATTTTAATGGAACTTGAATTTTAAATATTTCTGTATAATAAGTAAGTTAAGTGTAAATACTGTGTGTTTAGCTGCTTCTCTTTGTATTGCATTGAATGGGCGGTTTTTGTAAGTATTGTAAAATAGGCATGTAGATAACGGGCCTTCATCTCAAACTGCATGGACAGATGATTCCTGTAACTGGACCCTCCTCTCGTACACTGGGGTCTGAGCCCCGAATCACTGGAAATAAAAACCGTTAATGTCACCCAGTGTTGTCTCTGTCTCTCTCCCCCTCCATCTCTCTTTCTCCCTTTGTCTCTCTCCCTCCCCCCACCCCCCCTGTCTCTATCCCTCCCTCTCTCTGTCTCTCACTCCCTCTCTCTCTCTCTTTCTCCCTCTCTCCTGAAGCATAAATCCTCTTTCAGTAACGGCATCGTCTCAGAGTCAGAGTTGTTCTCATTAAAAGGCTTTAACTTTTAGGGATGAGCAGTGTCTCCAGAGTCCCGGTTGTGTGACTGAAGGTCGGAGGTGAATGTCAGAGGTCAGAGGTCAGAGGTGGATGTTGGAGGCTGAGATGTGTGGCTGAGATGTGTGGAGGACCTGAGGTATCCAGGAAAAAAAGAATAACAGGTCAAGGTGCATTTTTCTGTACAGCTTGTAAATTTGCTGGTGAGATGCACACAGGAGGTCTTTCGGTGGAAAAGCTGCAAATCAGAATCCATAATCTGCACTCCTAGTAAATACAAGACTGCAGGACTGTAATTGGATGTGTGTATTGCAGCGTTAACCAATCAGTTCAGTGCATCAGCATTTCCTGCAGTGTCCGATCGCTACCACCAGAGGGCAGAGAAGGACAGGTTTGAAATCCATTCCCCTGGCACGGGAGGAAACGCATGCTGTGTGAGATCAGAGCCAGGTTTTCACTCTCACCCCAGACAGCCGCACTGACGGCTTGTTTTTGCCGTTAATCAGCATGTGCTGCTGAAAGTGGTGGATTAAGTGCTGAGTAACAGTTTAAACTGCATCTCCACGGGCACGTTCAGCCCCAACAAAACGTAGCAAAGTGTTTATTTAAGCCGAAACGGTGGCACGTTGAACATCCGGTGGCAAACCGTGGGCATTTCCTAATTATTCTCCTTTTGGTTACTTAAACGAAAGCGGGAGTTGGCTCCCCCCGGTGGGCAGGCTTGGAAATGACCATTGGCTCCTCTGATCGGCCTGGCAACGGTATCGCCTGGAGACCTGGAACTCTACAAGTGGAAAAAAGCCTCCCCATAACCTGTAGATCAGTGGTGACCAATTCCTGTGTGTGTGTGTGTGTGTGTGTGTGTGTGTGTGTGTTTGTGTGTGCAGGGTTTTGTTTCCAATTACCCTGGCAAAGCTAACTGGCTGTAGCCTAAATGCAAACATCGAATACTCACTCGTAGGCTAAATTAGGTCACAGAGAAAAAGGTTTTCTTTAAGGTTTTTTGTGTTAAAACATCGTTACAAGACCTTCCTATCATTGAACACATGGAGTTGGTGCTGGGGCTCTTGTTGACTCACCCTCTGCCTGTGTTTATAGTCCTTAAATTCGGGTTTCAAAATATACCGTTGACAGCCAAAACAGTTGACAGTACCAAAACATTGTATAACTACAATAATTCAAGCTCATTGGTTGAAAATTGGTTCTAATTGCCACAGCCAATGGCGTTTCAACGTCAGCGCGTTTACAGAGAAGGGGGAGGGATAAACAGTGTTGTGGTTTGAAGGCGTTTGGTGCTGCTCTTCCTCTCTTGACCGTTAGAAGTCCGAAATTACCTATTGTACCTTTAATAGGCTAGGCCTACGCTACAGTGTCTTCGCCTATCATTCATGCGCTTAAAAAGGAATTGATTCTGTAATCAAGGCCAGTCGTTGGTATGAAAACCAGAAACCGATAACACCTTCCATGCTCACCTCTGCCCCGATGTCTCAGTTAACGACATTAACAGGTGATTCTAGCCGCTTCGCCACCCACAGTCATAGCGAAGTTATTTTCTCCTGCAAAGATGTGGTATAAAATCCAGGCGAATCTGTTCACACCAGACAGAGTCAGAGGCCCAGACCTAAGACGGGAGTCTAATTTAACAGCTCCGCCGCGCAAACCGAGCACACTCGCTCCGGGGTGTCAGGCGCCCCCGAGAGACGCTGATTACGACCAAAGGCGTGCTAATTAGCCTTAATGACTGTCGTCAAAACAAGAACGCGTTTAATTCGCTGTGTGTATTACCTGTAGCTGGCGGAACGGGGGGTGATGTTTACTGCGACCCGCTGCTACGAAAGAAGGACGAGCCCACACCGGTTTGCCATGAAGACGCCCTTTTTAATGTTGTCATGGCTACATACGTTAATCCAGGGCATTAAACAAATGCAATAAATAATTAAATAAAACTCTATTCCAATTGATTTCTGTGTGAAAGAATGTATCCCTTGTAGATCGGGTTTTACATTACATATATATGTCCATATATATAATGTAAAACCCGATCTACAATGTTAGTAATTTATTTTTTTCCTCTTCAACAATGAGCATTTAATTTAAACGGGATGCTCATATAAATGCCACCCGCTGATCTTTATTTTGCAGAAAACATTTTGACTCAATTAAATCTCCAAACACTTTACATTTGAATTTTATTTTCCTGAGAAAATAGACCTGCATCGCGGTCATTATTGCATCAGTCGCGTGCAATCTGGAGGGAAAGGGCTTCAATTGGATTCAAGCGTAACAGGAGCAAACATCAGACCTGAACCCCGAAATAACACACATGAACCCCAAAATAACACGCATGAGGTGTTATTTTGGGGTTATTTCCCCGCCCAGCGGGAAGAAGAAACTCCCAATGGGTAGAAATCTCGGCGAGGTGTAAGGGATGGATGCAACAAGAAATATATTACCAGCAAAAATGTCTCAATTACATGAGTTAGGCAGGCATTCATATTCTTGTGGATTATTTCCCATGTCAGAATACAGAAGCACTCCAGTAGATTAGCCTGCTGTGTTTGGTAATGTTTAGCATTTGGTTATTTTCTGCTTTACGAATAAAAGATCCCGCTCGCAGTTTCTAGGAAACGTTCTGAGCGATCGGCCAAATTAAAGAGGACAGGCGGCTCTTAGCGCGGAGGCGTGGATACTTCATAAAATCTCAGATTGCCAATTGAAATGTCATCCCCCGGTTACGGAGATAAGAGACGACGGCGGGTGGCAGGCCAAATCGCCACGGAGCCGGGTTTTAACGACGAGGCTTGAATGAGATTTACGGGACGGATTTCGCCGGCGCATATCTCTAAAGGAAAGGCTGACCCTCCAGAGAGAGCTGTGTGAGGGGCTGGACCCCCGGCTGTGGGGTGGAGGGGGATCAGTGGGGTGGCAGGGCTTCCCCAGTACTCCAGGGGGGGTATTTCACAGAGCAGGAGCTGAATAACTGCACTGGGTAAAACTTAGAAGAGCTTTAATCCAGTCCATGTCCCTGATCTGGCAGGGTTCTGGGTTTTACTCAGTACTCCTGCCTTGTGGATCAGGGCCCAGATCAGGGGGGTCCAACTCAAGGTCTTGAGGGCTGTAGGGTGTCTGCTGGTATTTGCAGAAGGTCACATGATTACTATGGCATCGGTGTCGCTGGGGAACAGCTGCGATCGTGTGATCAGAACATGACCCCCTACTAAAATATATAAAATAATACTCTTAAGTATTAATTTAAACATTTCTTAAGCACCTAATTTAAAACACTGAAGAGAGGAGATGGATTTAATTTAGGACTTTTTCCTTTAGGTCTTTCGATTGTGTTTTTGTACATTGACAGCAGGTGTAAAAAGGTTCACAAAATAAAGCCACAGTCCAATGCCAATAAGATGGATATTATTCAACCATAGGTTTGGCCAGAAAAAGCCAATTTTCAGAACGTAAAGCAGGAATAGAGACACTCCTCTGTCTTACGGGCGCATTAGACGATGCGAGGAACTCGATCAGGTTTGAGAATACGCATTTAGAGGCGGTGCTGTTCCCTGCTCCAGAGTTTCTCGGATGAAAATGCTTTTCTCTAAATTTCCCCAGGGACACATACCCCAGGCCTGGCTCACTGTCAGCAGTGAAATCTCCTTAATGGTCTACCTGGATTTTAAGAGATTGAAAAGCTTTTAAAATCTGATGGATCGACTATAATACTGTCGGAGAGACGACGTAAGAGCCCCAGCAGCGCCAATTCCATGTGTTTTATTTCTGTGTTTTTAAAAATGAATGTGAATGATATGGCACTGCGGATCACATAAAAACATCTGCGAAGAAACGCTTTTACGCCATCTTATTCGGAAAGGCTGTGCCTGTTCTAAAGAATCTGTATGAATGAGCGGTAATAGGACTGAGAACTATTACCCCCCCCCCCCCCCCCCCCCAGGTGTGTTCACCCTCCCTTTACCTGGGAGTCAGGTGTGTTCACCCTCCCTTTACCTGGGTGTCAGGTGTGACCACCCTCCCTTTACCTGGGAGTCAGGCGTGAACACAGTCTGGCCAATCAGCAGCACTAATTGTTCAGTTAATTACCGGGAGAAAAGAAAACCAGATGTGGATTTGGGGGCTAGATTTGAGTATCTCTCCTTTAGGGAACAGAGGCACTGAGGATGAGCTAGTGTTACCTGTCAGGCTCATAGTACTCATAGAAAGCGCTCATGCGTTTCGCTCTCCGCTGTGACAGCGATGACGTTTATCTCACCCTTCTGATGACATCATACCTGCATTAAGCCGCTTGTTTCCATGCTCATGTTCATCATGTAATTCATAAAACAAGAGACAAATATTAAACTCAGGGCTGCTTTGTTGATGTATTTTATTGTGATGGCCAGTCATAAAAAACATATGCAGAAAAAAAAAAAAAAAAACAGTAAAAAACTGAATCAAACAAGGACTTAAAAAACAAGGTTTCAGCCTTGGTGCAGACATAAACAATAGGACTTGGCACAAACAAAACAGGGTGTGGATCCAGGTTTGGCTCTGCAGAAGGACAGGACAGCACTGTTATGGGGAAGATCCTTCAACTGACACAACAGCAAACACACATGCTTGTCCACACAGTTCAGCTGGCTTCAGCAAATTCAGCTGGCTTCAGTAAATTCAGCTTCATATGTAAAAAAGCGAAACGCACTTCATCATGGATGCAAAGGGAAGGGTTCCACTTCTCTTTCCTGGTTTTTTAAATGTTTGAAACTGAATTATAATCATATTTTAAAGAGCATCTCTGGGTCTTTCTCTAGCTTTGGGATCACTTCACTTTCCTTCCAAATTATTTTCATACTAAAATATATTATTGTATTAATACAAACTACAGTATTATACACTACATTGTGTAATAAATAACCATAAAGAAATATAAAAATAAGACACATAAATATAAAAGATTTCTAACATATTTCGGTGAGGCGGGAACTATACTGCCATTGGTTGAGACACTGAACAAACATTTATTTTCCCACAAAAAAACAAAACAAACCAATAAACTGTGAAATATTATAATACTGACAGGTAAAATCATGTAAAACGTGATTCTTTTGGGACCATATTCGCTAACATTTGCTTCTGGAAGTGCAGGTGCGGTTATCACAAATTTTTCCGTTTTCAGCAACGTGGGGAACCCCATTCCTTCTAAGACCGGAAAAAAAGCGGTAAAAATTCCTTCATTCTATAACTGAACATTCATTTTCTCTAAACAGAGAAAAACACAAAAATAAAATAAAATCATTTAAAAATGGCAGACAAATCTTAGCTAACATGTACCCTTAAAACACAAATACTGGTGGTGGCCATCTTAGTAAAATAAAAGTAACACTGGTGAAAATGGCTCTTCCAGCACACAGGTTTGCATAAGGCCAGGGACTGAATGCTGTTTAAACACCCTCCTGAAACACTGAGCTCTCACTGAATGCTCTGTTTGAACACCCTCCCCTCCTGTAACACTGAGCTCTGAACACTATGTTTAAAACCCTCCTGTAACACTGAGCCCTGAATGCTGTTTAAACACCCTCCTGAAACACTGAGCTCTCACTGAATGCTGTTTAAACACCCTCCTGTAACACTGAGCTCTGAATGCTGTTTAAACACCCTCCTGAAACACTGAGCTCTCACTGAATGCTGTTTAAACACCCTCCTGAAACACTGAGCTCTCACTGAATGCTGTTTAAACACCCTCCTGAAACACTGAGCTCTCACTGAATGCTGTTTAAACACCCTCCTGAAACACTGAGCTCTGAATGCTGTTTAAACACCCTCCTGTAACACTGAGCTCTGAATGCTGTTTAAACACCCTCCTGTAACACTGAGCTCTGAATGCTGTTTAAACACCCTCCTGAAACACTGAGCTCTGAATGCTGTTTAAACACCCGCCTGTAACACTGAGCTCTGAATGCTGTTTAAACACCCTCCTGAAACACTGAGCTCTGAATGCTGTTTAAACACCCTCCTGAAACACAGCTCTCACTGAATGCTCTATTTGAACACCCTCCCCTCCTGTAACACTGAGCTCTGAACACTATGTTTAAACGCCCTCCTGAAACACTGAGCTCTCACTGAATGCTCTGTTTAAATACCCTCCTGTAACACTGAGCTCTGAATGCTGTTTAAACACCCTCCTGAAACACTGAGCTCTCACTGAATGCTCTGTTTGAACACCCTCCCGTCCTGTAACACTGAGCTCTAAACACTGTTTAAACACCCTCCTGTAACACTGAGCTCTAAACACTGTTTAAACACCCGCCTGTCACACTGAGCTCTAAATGCTGTTTAAACAATCTCCTGTAACACTGAGCTCGAAATGCTCTGTTTAAACACCCTCCTGTAACACTGAGCTATAAATGCTCTGTTTAAACACCCAACTGTAACACTGAGCTCTAAATGCTCTGTTTAAACACCCTCCTGTAACACTGAGCTCTAAATGCTGTTTAAACACCCGCCTGTAACACTGAGCTCTAAATGCTCTGTTTAAACACCCAACTGTAACACTGAGCTCTAAATGCTCTGTTTAAACACCCTCCTGTAACACTGAGCTCTAAATGCTGTTTAAACACCCGCCTGTAACACTGAGCTCTGACTGAATGCTGTTTAAACGCCCTCCTGTAACACTGAGCTCTAAATGCTGTTTAAACGCCCTCCTGTAACACTGAGCTCTAAATGCTGTTTAAACACCCTCCTGTAACACTGAGCTCTAAATGCTCTGTTTAAACACCCTCCTGTAACACTGAGCTCTAAATGCTGTTTAAACACCCGCCTGTAACACTGAGCTCTGACTGAATGCTGTTTAAACACCCTCCTGTAACACTGAGCTCTAAATGCTGTTTAAACGCCCTCCGGTAACACTGAGCTCTAAATGCTGTTTAAACACCCTCCTGTAACACTGAGCTCTAAATGCTGTTTAAACGCCCTCCTATAACACTGAGCTCTAAATGCTGTTTAAACGCCCTCCTGTAACACTGAGCTCTAAATGCTGTTTAAACGCCCTCCTGTAACACTGAGCTCTAAATGCTGTTTAAACGCCCTCCTGTAACACTGAGCTCTAAATGCTGTTTAAACGCCCTCCGGTAACACTGAGCTCTAAATGCTGTTTAAACACCCTCCTGTAACACTGAGCTCTAAATGCTGTTTAAACACCCTCCTGTAACACTGAGCTCTAAACACTGTTTAAACACCCGCCTGTAACACTGAGCTCTAAATGCTGTTTAAACACTCTCCTGTAACACTGAGCTCTAAATGCTGTTTAAACACCCTCCTGTAACACTGAGCTCTAAATGCTCTGTTTAAACACCCTCCTGTAACACTGAGCTCTAAATGCTGTTTAAACACCCTCCTGTAACACTGAGCTCTAAATGCTGTTTAAACGCCCTCCTATAACACTGAGCTATAAATGCTCTGTTTAAATGCCCACCTGTAACACTGAGCTCTAAATGCTGTTTAAACACCCTCCTGTAACACTGAGCTCTGAGCCAAACCAACTCCTCTGCTTCATCTCACCACAGTGTTCTCTATCCTTTCAGTCTGAAGGGTCTGAAGGTGCTTTTTTTCTCTCTCTCCCACCCTCTTTCTCACCCCCCCCTCTCTTTCTCACCCCCACCTCTCTTTCCCTCTCACCCCACCTCTTTCTCACCCCCACCTCTCTCTCTTTCACCCCCCTCTCTCCCTCTCTCACCCCACCTCTTTCTCACCCCCACCTCTCTCTCTCTCACCCCCCTCTCTCTCTCACCCCCCCTCTCTCTCTCACCCCCCTCTCCTACTCTCTCATTTCTAAACAGTGTAGTGGATGCGGTGTTGATGGGAGTGGAGTACTCTTAAGGCCTGAAACACTGGACTGCAGAAGGGGACAGAGTGGGTGGCTGGATGGAGGTGGGTAAAGACAGAATGCTGGCTCGTGGGGTTTGACACCATCGTCCCTGATTGGAGAACTCCACCGAGGGTGTCAGTGCCCGAGAGTATCGTATTCTTCATTAAGGCTAACGATCCAATTCATAACGAATGCTATGCTAACGCCGGCTGATGTCATGGAGGGTGCCTATCGAGCGGGGATACTGAGGACACAAGCAGGTTGGTATCCGTAGGTAAACCAGGAATACTGTAGTGCAGAGGTTTTCTTTAAACTTAATAAAATACTGATTTTAGCAAAAAACTTCATTGGCAATAAAAAGGTATAGAAATCTCTCCCAGCTGTACAGCGTAAAAGGCTAAACATGAGTGACACTGATTAGATTAGTAACACTGAGAAGTGACCAGGATGTTTTAGTAATAAAACATTATCTAAAACTTTGTCAACTCTTGTTTGTTTTTGTTGTTTAGTTTTTTTTTCAAAGTTCGTATATATAGTATTTTTTTTTTTTGTAACACTTTATGTATTTATACAAACCGTTTCTAACACTGAAAATTTCTTGCGTGGAAAAGTGAGGTTTTTAGAGGCACACCCCGGTTTATCCACAGTGGGACTGACACAGTGTCTGCGTGCGTGTGAAGTAAACTCAACGCGGTTCAGCTCCTCCTTCTGACGCTCCTCATTCCTCCTCCGTCGCGCCTCCCTGCTGCTTGCTCCTGATGTCCGCGCCTCCCTCCGTCTGCGGGAGCCCCCCGCTTTCACCTCCCCTCTCCTCCTTCTCCAAGGCCTCCTCTGTCTCCATGGCAACCTCCCTCTCTGTAGCAACCTCCTTGTCCATGGCGACCTCAGTCTCTACGGCCTCCTCTTCCACCGGACCTCCCTGTACCTCCTCGACCTCCTCCTGCACCTCCTCGCCTTGACACTCCTCTTCTCCTCTTGTTTCTGCTTCCTCTTTTAGCCCCTCCCCTTCCTCTTTTAGCTCCCCCATGTCCCCTTCCTGCTCTAGCTCCTCCCCATCCTGATCTAGCCCCTCCTCTTCCTGTTCTAGCGCCTCCTCTTCCTGCTCTAGCCCCTCCCCTTCGTCCTCCTGCTCTAGCCCCTCCCCTTCCTCATGTTCTAGCTCCTCCCCTTCCTCATGTTCTAGCTCCTCCTCCTCCTGTTCTAGCTCCTCCTCTTCCTCTTTTAGCCCCTCCCCTTCCTCTTTTAGCCCCTCATTGTCCCCTTCCTGTTCTAACCCCTCCCCTTCCTGCTCTAGCACCTCCCCTTCCTGCTCTAGCTCCTCTTCCTGCTCTAGCTCCTCCTCTTCCTGTTCTAGCTCCTCCCCTTCCTCATCGCTGTCGTCCTCCCCTTCCCCGACCCGCACTACCTGGATCTCTCCCTCGCTCACTCCGTCCTCCTCATCCTCCTCTTCCTCGCTCTCTTCCTCGTCTCGCTCGTCTGAGTCCAGCTGGGAGGGGGGGGCGTCGCCCTCCTCCTGGTCGGGGGCGAGGGGGGGCGTGTCTGCGCCTCCCGGGGCCCCCGGCCCTCCCTCCCCCTCCTGCCGCCCCTGCGCCTCCTTCTTGCAGTAGGAGTAGCGATGGTTCATGTGCTGGGAGTAGGAGCCGGAGTGGGAGAAGCGCTTGCCGCACTTGTCGCACTGGTAGGGCTTCTCCCCGGAGTGCAGCCGCGTGTGCTCGATCAGGTGGTGCTTGTGTTTGAAGGCCTTGCTGCAGATCCCACACTCGTGAGGCCGTTTACCTGCAGGGGGGCTCAGTGTGTGTAACCAGGTAGAGTCAACCCCGACCTCTCACTCATCCAAAGTGTGTAGGGGTGTTGGGTACATCCCTGTAAGGGTGTTGGGTAGGGTGTGGGGTAGGGGTGTGGGGTAGGGGGTGGGGTAGGGGTGTTGGGTAGGGTGTGGGGTAGGGGTGTTGGGTAGGGTGTGGGGTAGGGGTGCTGGGTAGGGGGTGGGGTAGGGGTGTTGGGTAGGGGTGTTGGGTACGGTGTGTGTGTAGGGGTGTTGGGTACGGTGTGTGTGTGTGTAGGGGTGTTGGGTAGGGGTGTGGGGTAGGGGGTAGGGTGTGGGGTAGGGGTGTTGGGTAGGGGTGTGGGGTAGGGGTGTGGGGTAGGGGTGTGGTACGTACCTGTGTGCTCGTACTTGTGGCGCAGCAGGGAGCTGCTCTTCTGGAAGATCTTGTCGCAGAGGTCACAGGCGTACATCCCGCTCTCCGTCTTCCTCATCTTCTTCCTGGGGGGGGTCGAGTCCGAGTCGTTCTGCTCCTCCAGCCCCTCTGAGCTGGTGTCCAGCCTCTCGTCCTGGGGGGGGCAGAGATATCACTCTGATGATACTATGGTGGTCCGTGCTCCACTGTCTTCCTTCATTCCGATGGATCCCTGTTGCACACATTAACCCTAACCCTAACCCATTCTATGTCCATGCTAAACTGGCCAGAGGAGGATACAGCCTGGGTCCTCCCGAGATTTCTTCCCACCTGGGATGTTTTTCTCCCCAACGGGAAGCTAACCTCACTGCTTTTTGGAGGTTCAGGCCAGGCTCGATTCTCCTTCTGTTACCCTGTGAAGCAGGGCTGCCCAACCCTGCTCCTGGAGATCTACTGTCCTGTAGGTTTTCACTCCAACTCTAACAAAGCAATGCAACATTCATTCAACAGCTAGAGAGTTCACTGAGCTGCTATCGGGTGTGCCAAATCAGGGTTAAAATGAAGACTTTCAGGATGGTAGATCCTGAGGGCTGGTTACCACTCCTGTAAAGCATCTTTGTGATAGTTCCTCATGAAAACGCTGGATTCATAAAAACTGGGAAACCTGATCTCGGATCAACCCACCTCCTCCGAGGTTCCTTCTGAATGCAGGCCCTGATGTTCAGGCTGTAAGACTCAAAATGGCTGACCACGGAGACGCGAGAGAGCACCCAATCTCAGATGAGCTGCGGTCTTGCAACGATTTGTCCAAAAGTCACAGGCACCAGTACCCACAGTACCTGGAGGAAGTTTCGTTCTCACACGGCTAATTCTGGACAGAGCCACGCATACAGGAAGTTACGTCATGATGTGACTTCCTCTTCAGATGAATGTGGCATGCTGAATACTGGCAGCCCCAGTTAAAAATAAAAACTTCCAGGGTTGATGTCATCCACCACGGAGTGCCCAGACAGAGCTGCACCTGGCCAGCCAATCAAAGGCCTGAGCTGGGGACGACCACAGCGTTCCCATGACCAGCCAGTTTGGCCTCTTAGCGCGGGGTGAAATATGGAGATGTTTAAAATCTCTGTTTAAACAGGCGGAGCTCAACCTGGCAGCCACAGCTGGGCTCGGCTGGCCAGCAGCCTGGAACCCTGCTCTGTGCCCTGGGTCTGTGCCTGAGCCCTGGGTCTGTGCCCTGGGTCTGTGCCTGAACCCTGCTCTGTGCCCTGGGTCTGTACCTGAGCCCTGGGTCTGTGCCCTGGGTCTGTGCCTGAACCCTGCTCTGAGCCCTGGGTCTGTACCTGAGCCCTGGGTCTGTGCCTGAACGCTGCTCTGAGCCCTGGGTCTGTGCCCTGGGTCTGTGCCTGAACCCTGGGTCTGTGCCCTGGGTCTGTGCCTGAGCCCTGGGTCTGTGCCTGAGCCCTGGGTCTGTGCCTGAACGCTGCTCTGTGCCCTGGGTCTGTGCCTGAGCCCTGCTCTGTGCCCTGGGTCTGTGCCTGAACGCTGCTCTGTGCCCTGGGTCTGTGCCTGAGCCCTGCTCTGTGCCCTGGGTCTGTGCCCTGGGTCTGTGCCCTGGGTCTGTGTCCGAGCCCTGGGTCTGTGCCTGAACCCTGGGTCTGTGCCCTGGGTCTGTGCCTGAACACAGCTCTGAGCCCTGGGTCTGTGCCTGAACCCTGCTCTGAGCCCTGGGTCTGTGCCTGAACCCTGCTCTGAGCCCTGGGTCTGTGCCTGAACCCTGCTCTGAACCCTGGGTCTGTGCCTGAGCCCTGGGTCTGTGCCCTGGGTCTGTGCCTGAACGCTGCTCTGAGCCCTGGGTCTGTGCCTGAACCCTGCTCTGAGCCCTGGGTCTGTGCCTGAACCCTGCTCTGAACCCTGGGTCTGTGCCTGAGCCCTGGGTCTGTGCCCTGGGTCTGTGCCTGAACCCTGCTCTGAACCCTGGGTCTGTGCCTGAGCCCTGGGTCTGTGCCTGAACCCTGGGTCTGTGCCTGAACCCTGGGTCTGTGCCCTGGGTCTGTGCCTGAACCCTGCTCTGAACCCTGGGTCTGTGCCTGAGCCCTGGGTCTGTGCCTGAGCCCTGGGTCTGTGCCTGAGCCCTGGGTCTGTGCCTGAACCCTGCTCTGAACCCTGGGTCTGTGCCTGAGCCCTGGGTCTGTGCCTGAACGCAGCTCTGAACCCTGGGTCTGTGCCTGAACACTGAGTCTGTGCCTGAGCCCTGCTCTGAGCCCTGGGTCTGTGCCTGAACACTGGGTCTGTGCCTGAACGCTGCTCTGAGCCCTGGGTCTGTGCCTGAACGCTGCTCTGAGCCCTGGGTCTGTGCCTGAGCCCTGGGTCTGTGCCTGAACGCTGGTATGACCCTGGGAGGCTGGGTCTGATGGACCTAGACACCCTTCAACACAATGCAGTCGCCCCTGCAGCAAACCACACTTCTGTGAGGGCATACTATATCACTGTGGTCTAACCATACACTATATCACTGTGGTCTAACCGTACACTATATCACTGTGGTCTAACCGTACACTATATCACTGTGGTCTAACCGTACACTATATCACTGTGGTCTAACCGTACACTATATCACTGTGGTCTAACCGTACACTATATCACTGTGGTCTAACCGTACACTATATCACTGTGGTCTAACCGTACACTATATCACTGTGGTCTAACCGTACACTATATCACTGTGGTCTAACCGTACACTATATCACTGTGGTTTAACCGTACACTATATCACTGTGGTCTAACCATACACTATATCACTGTGGTCTAACCATACACTATATCACTGTGGTCTAACCGTACACTATATCACTGTGGTCTAACCATACACTATATCACTGTGGTCTAACCGTACACTATATCACTGTGGTCTAACCGTACACTATATCACTGTGGTCTAACCGTACACTATATCACTGTGGTCTAACCGTACACTATATCACTGTGGTCTAACCGTACACTATATCACTGTGGTCTAACCGTACACTATATCACTGTGGTTTAACCGTACACTATATCACTGTGGTCTAACCATACACTATATCACTGTGGTCTAACCATACACTATATCACTGTGGTCTAACCATACACTATATCACTGTGGTTTAACCATACACTATATCACTGTGGTCTAACCATACACTATATCACCCGGCCAGGTTTATGGGACCCTAACTCACAGTCTTCAAGAACAACAACAAAAAAAGGTATGATTAGTGTTAAAATCATGATGTTTAAGTGAAAATCAAACATTGTTTATGATAATTCCCCCCGTGTATGGCAGCTGATGTGTGGTGAGCGTGGCATGACTGGCCCTGCTCATTAGTGGGGTTACAGTAATCACAATCTATTATTACGGGTCCAAGCAGCAAAGCTGTTGGGAACCTATTGGTTTTTTTTTCTTTTTTTAATTATTCCTCTCTGTTAAAACAGAATGGGGAGCAAAAACCATCAATCGTGGAGCTACAAATCTTGGCAGATATGACCCCAGATTCCTTGGCTCAACAACTATATTCCTGATTTAATATGCACCTGCCATAATGTTCTGCCATTTAAATTTTTTTCTAAAACACATTCTTTGCTTCTTCTCCAAAGTTGATCTCATCTCCATGAAATTCGACACAGAGCATGCCAAGAGAGTTACCCAGAAAAGAGCTGCTGCAAACAGTTTGTCCGTGACATGCCAATCAGTTTAGTGGGCATGTTCTTGAAGGGGTGTGAACGATTAACCGAAACTTATTTGTAACCGGTTATAAAAAATTGATAACCGATAACCGATATTTTTTTTCTGAAGGTGAAATTGTAAGCTCAGTTTAAAATAAATGCACGTTCATCACCATGATATGCACCACGTGCATATTATTGCGGTTCTAAACTAGCAATCGACTAGCTTCAGTAGTTTGAACAAGCAATCTGGCCATTTCAGGGGGTTTAAAATGCAAACACCACAGGGAATTGAGTGCTACAGTATTACAGTTATCAAAGAATTTGCGTGGCTGTTGGTTAACTTATGGCTAATTGTAACGCTATGTCGTTTCCTAAGGTTCACAGTGGTGCGTGTTTATTCGTTGACACGCGAATTCAAACTACGGCAAACTGAACGTAGATTTCCACTATGCTGTCTGTATCTACATAAAAATAAACAAAGCAATACATCATTGCACAAAATATTACAATACGCTGTTCACATTGAAATCCACAAGCTACAGTAGTACAAGCAAGCAATCTGCGGCCATTTCAGAGGGTTAAGTATGCAAACACCGCATGAAATTTGATGGTATAGTACTACAGTTGTCAAATCATTTCTGTGTTTTAAATCTGTAGCTGTTAGTTCACACGGCTTATTCTATGGCGTTTGTTCATCCGTGTTTATTCGTTGACACGCGAATTTAAACTATCCGCAAACCGAACCTCGCTTTCCACTGTGCGTTGTCTACATACAAATAAATAAAGCAATACATTATCATTAGGCTATTTATCTTCGGATATTAAAACCGAAAATTCCCACCTTTCAGCGAAAAATGGACACGTCAATCTCACCACCATTGTTGTCCCACGCCATATAAAATGCATTGGCATATAAAATGCAAGTTTAGCGTCACATAAGAATATATCAAATTGTACAGAGACCTGCATTGGCATTAAAGTCATTAGACTAGCCGCCTATGGTAAAATAGACCGGGTGTTATATTATATCAGACAAATATTGCGTGACCACGGAATTTTGAGTGCACAGCCGCGTAGTTGTTAACAGCAACATATTTACAGATTCCATGCCAATCAAGTATATCAGGCAGAACAGAAGACAGAGAAGAGGGATGAAAACATGAAGAATTATTTTAACCGATGCATTTTAAAAAAATCACACATCGACCAGCATGGACGTAAACCACAGGGATTTAACAACAGATTACTGCAACTGTGAGGTTACACTGCACAATGTCAATGTAAATGTAAATATTTAATTTGGTAATTAGGCTGACTTACTATTATCGGACTTGACAATGCTGACATTTAACTATTGAGATGGGCCAAAATAACGTTTGGAAATGCAACTACATTTCTCAGTAATCGAGTAAAAGTAAAAAATAAAAAAATACGACCCCTAGCGGCCATAAGCAATATCGGTCAACCGGTTAACCGTTTAAAAAATGGGATGGTAACCGGTTACAAAAATGATGATTTGTCACATCCCAAGCTTCTTGACACATCTCTAATGCTCACCAATGTTGGTATACATAATAATATATATATATATATATATATATATATATATATATATATATAAATGCCAACCATATACATATCCAATGTTTTTTTTCTGAGGATGCATGCAAAATCTGGTGCACTATATCTTTTGCCAGGAGGTGGCACTACAAGAAGCCTTTGACTCCTTTGCTCCATTTGCCCAATCAGGTTGAAATTTTCCATCCTATATCTGACCTGGAGGGTAAATGGGACTGACCTGGAGGGTCCTGCAGGATAAATGGGACTGACCTGGAGGCACCTGGAGGCTAAATGGGACTGACCTGGAGGCACCTGGAGGGTAAATGGGACTGACCTGGAGGCACCTGGAGGGTAAATGGGACTGACCTGGAGGGTAAATGGGACTGACCTGGAGGGTAAATGGAACTGACCTGGAGGCACCTGGAGGGTAAATGGGACTGACCTGGAGGCACCTGGAGGGTAAATGGGACTGACCTGGAGGCACCTGGAGGGTAAATGGGACTGACCCGGAGGGTAAATGGGACTGACCCGGAGGGTAAATGGGACTGACCTGGAGGACGCTGGCTGGCAGTGGCGGGTCTCTGGGGCTGCTGGCTGCAGGGGCAGTGGTGGTGTAGGTGTAGGTGAGCTGGGGGATCAGGATGGTCTGTTTGTTGGCGGTGACCGCGCGCAGGCAGGACAGGCCCTGCTCGGTGATGGCCACGAGGGTGGGGATCTGGGTGGTGACGATGCTGACGGGGTTGGCACTTGGGGTGACGTAGATGGTGTTGCCGGGCAGCGGGGCGGGCGGGGGCTCTTTCTTGGCGCAGGTGAGGTTGAGGGGCTCCTCCTGCTCGGAGTACGCGCTGCACGGGGCCACGGCCGACCCCTCGCCCTGCACCGGCTTGGGCAGCGACAGGTCCAGCGGCTCCGCCTGCCCTTCCTCCCCCTCCTCTTCCTCAGACTTCACGATGACAAGGCCGGTGGCGGACAGGTTGAGCGGGGAGGGGGCAGGGGAGGGGGAGGTGGGCGGGTCGCCCTGGGAGTCGCTCTGGGCCGGGGCAGTGTCCGCGGGCGGCGCGTCCCCTGAGGGCGAGGCGGTTGCGGGGAGCGGGCTCACGGGTTCTGCCCGGGGGGGTTCTGACCCGGCTCCGCCCCCCTCTGATGGGGGAGGGGCTTCGTCACCGGACGGGGGCGGGGATGCGCGGGGCAGCCCCCCCACAGTGACCTGGCCCCCCCCGGCACTCTGCCCCGAGCGCATCTTGAGGAACCACTTGCTGACCACGTCGGGCGGCAGGCTGACGGAGTGGGAGATGGTGGCCAGCTCGTGGGCCGTGGGCTGGGCGTTCAGGGCGAAGTAGGCCTTCAGCAGCGAGAGCAGGCTCTTCAGCGCCGGCTGGCCCGCCGGGCCGTCTGACAGCAGGGCGGCGATGTCGGGGGCCCCCTCGCCCTCGGGGCCCTCCCCGTTGGCGGTCGCGGGGGCCCCTGGTTTGGGGTTCGAGTGTTTGAGCTTGTGGAGGGCGTCCAGGCCCCCGGGACAGTCGTCACACAGGAGACACGTCTGCTCGCCTTCCCGCCTCTCCACGCTCACCGACTCCATCCCCTCCCCACTGCCTGACCCCGCCTCCCCGCTGCCTGACCCAGCCTCCCCGCTGCCAGGCTCCGCCTCCCCGCTGCCAGGCCCCGCCTCCCCGCTGCCTGACCCCGCCTCCCCACTGCCTGACCCCGCCTTCCAGCTGCCTGACCCCGCCTCCCCGCTGCCAGGCCCCGCCTCCCCGCTGCCTGACCCCGCCTCCCCGCTGCCCAGCTCCGCCTCTTTGTTCGACTCCGCCTCCTTTGGGGCGGGGGCTTCCACAGGGGGTGTGTCCACCTTGCAGTCCACTGGGGCTTTGGGAGGGGGCGGGGCCTGCTTTTTGGTGGCGGGCTGGGCGGCTTGCACTGGGCTGGGCTCCAGGCTGTAGTTGATGATGATCTTGGTGGTGCCGTCCTGGTCCACGATGGGAAGACTGATGGCGGAGATGACTGAGTGCGTGGCCGTGGCCCCGCCCCCCGTCTCCTTGGACGCGTTGAGGTGCGCGCTCTCCAGCACCTGCCGGAGCACGTTGCCGTCCACCGCCACCTTGAGCACGCTCTGCAGGTCGCCCAGGTTGATGCTGATGGGTGAGACCAGCCCGACGGTGGGCAGGACCAAAGCCTGCACCAGGGCCGGGGCCGGGGCCGGCTGCAGGGAGGGGCCTCCGTGGAACACGCCGTTCGGGGGCGGGGCCAGGACCACGGGCTTGTACTCGTACTCCGGCGGCTCGGCTTTGATCTGCGTGACGGGCAGCTGCTCCTGCAGGGGCTTCCCCGGGTCGGGCTTCTCGCGCGGCAGCGTGCGCCCGGCGGGGGCCAGCGTGCGGCCCGGGGGGGCAGGGGAGGAGGGCAGGGAGGGGCAGGGGGACGGGCAGGGCTCGGCCTTCCCCCCGGGGCGGGGCCGGCCGTTGATGGGCAGCGGTCCCACGCACTTCTTACTGCTGATGTGGGAGCTGTAGGACCCCGAGTGGGAGAAGCGCTTCTTACAGTGGGGGCACTCGTACGGCTTCTCTCCTGTGGAGCCACACACAGCCAGCCCGGTCACACACACACAACCAACCCAGTTACACACAACCAACCAGGTCACACACACACAATCAACCCAGTTACACACAACCAACCAGGTCACATCCACACAATCAATGTGGGGTACTGTATTTTGAGTGGTACTGTATTCTGTGGGGTACTGTATTTTGAGTGGTACTGTATTCAGTGGGGTACTGTACTTTGAGTGGTACTGTATTCTGTGGGGTACTGTATTTTGAGTGGTACTGTATTCTGTGGGGTACTGTATTTTGAGTGGTACTGTATTCTGTGGGGTACTGTATTTTGAGTGGTACTGTATTCTGTGGGGTACTGTATTTTGAGTGGTACTGTATTCTGTGGAGTACTGTATTTTGAGTGGTACTGTATTCTGTGGGGTACTGTATTTTGAGTGGTACTGTATTCTGTGGGGTACTGTATTTTGAGTGGTACTGTATTTTGAGTGGTACTGTATTCTGCAGAGTACTGTATTTTGAGTGGTACTGTATTCTGCAGAGTACTGTATTTTGAGTGGTACTGTATTCTGTGGGGTACTGTATTTTGAGTGGTACTGTATTCTGCAGGGTACTGTATTTTGAGTGGTACTGTATTCTGCGGGGTACTGTATTTTGAGTGGTACTGTATTCTGTGGGGTACTGTATTTTGAGTGGTACTGTATTCTGTGGAGTACTGTATTTTGAGTGGTACTGTATTCTGTGGGGTACTGTATTTTGAGTGGTACTGTATTCTGTGGGGTACTGTATTTTGAGTGGTACTGTATTCTGCAGAGTACTGTATTTTGAGTGGTACTGTATTCTGCAGAGTACTGTATTTTGAGTGGTACTGTATTCTGCAGAGTACTGTATTTTGAGTGGTACTGTATTCTGCGGGGTACTGTATTTTGAGTGGTACTGTATTCTGTGGGGTACTGTATTTTGAGTGGTACTGCATTCTGTGGAGTACTGTATTTTGAGTGGTACTGTATTCTGTGGGGTACTGTATTTTGAGTGGTACTGTATTCTGTGGCGTACTGTATTTTGAGTGGTACTGTATTCTGCAGAGTACTGTATTTTGAGTGGTACTGTATTCTGCGGGGTACTGTATTTTGAGTGGTACTGTATTCTGTGGGGTACTGTATTTTGAGTGGTACTGTATTTTGAGTGGTACTGTATTCTGTGGGGTACAGTATTTTGAGTGGTACTGTATTCTGTGGGGTACTGTATTTTGAGTGGTACTGTATTCTGTGGGGTACTGTATTTTGAGTGGTACTGTATTTTGGGTGGTACTGTATTCTGTGGGGTACTGTATTTTGAGTGGTACTGTATTTTGAGTGGTACTGTATTCTGTGGGGTACTGTATTTTGAGTGGTACTGCATTCTGTGGAGTACTGTATTTTGAGTGGTACTGTATTCTGTGGGGTACTGTATTTTGAGTGGTACTGTATTCTGTGGCGTACTGTATTTTGAGTGGTACTGTATTCTGCGGAGTACTGTATTTTGAGTGGTACTGTATTCTGCGGGGTACTGTATTTTGAGTGGTACTGTATTCTGTGGGGTACTGTATTTTGAGTGGTACTGTATTTTGAGTGGTACTGTATTCTGTGGGGTACAGTATTTTGAGTGGTACTGTATTCTGTGGGGTACTGTATTTTGAGTGGTACTGTATTCTGTGGGGTACTGTATTTTGAGTGGTACTGTATTTTGGGTGGTACTGTATTCTGTGGGGTACTGTATTTTGAGTGGTACTGTATTTTGAGCTCACCGCTGTGGATGCGCAGGTGCTCCTTCAGGTGGTGTTTGTACTTGAAGGCCTTGCTGCACTCGCTGCACTTGAATTTTCGGTTTCCCCCCGACTGCGTCACGTGCCGCTGAGAGACAGGAGGACAGACACGGCTACATGAACGAGCAAATCAACCTCCTACATCACAAGAGAGTCATGCCTATGCCCCAAACCTCTCACATCACGAGAGTCCTGACTATTCACCAAACCTCACATCACGAGTCCTACTATTCACCAAACCTCCTACATCACGAGAGACAGTCCTGCCTTTTCACCAAACCTCCTACATCACGAGAGTCCTGACTATTCTCTAACATCACACACTGCCTCCTAGTATGGCATCATGTTTCTGAAAGAGCTCGTGTCAGAACTCTGCGAAGCCAACGCATTATATCCTTGTGAATTTGCATAAGTGATTTAGCAGCACTAATGGAGCTCCCCACATACCGCCCAGTGCACACATTTCTGATTTTACCAGAGATCAATAGTAATACAAAAAAAAAAGAAAAATCCATAAAAATTAATTTACAGTTCTCCTGGCCATGCAGCCAATTATTCAGGCTCTAATAGCATCTTGCTGAAGGGTCGTTCACTGCCTGCTAATTTAATTAAAAGGGCAATCTGCCCACCCAGAGAGTGAGGGAGATACCATGCCAGAGCTTACTGACAGGTGAAAACTTCAGTTAAACGGCTGACGCAAGCACACTCCCCTCTCCACTGCTACCATTTCAGATTCTGGTTCTGATCGGGTTTCCAGTTACAATCCTGGTCGTGTTTCTAGTTATGAATCTGGCGGCAATTCTGGGTGTGTTTCTTGTTCAGATTTTGGTTTTGTGTTCTCATCAGACCTGGGTCAAATACGTAATTGTTGTGGATTCAAATGCTTTTCTGCGCTTTCCTGAGCTTGTCTGGTGTATTGGAACCTAAGAAATACTCTCAAAACGCACAAGCCCCACCTTCTGATCCTGATGTTGGCTCAATTGGCTCTCACTTCCGGGGCGCTGCACTGTGGCGACCTGCGGTGTTTTTCATGTTGGCGTGTTGTCATCTTTTGTCGTCCTTCGTGTATGTTATGCACTTTTACTGCAGTTTTTACGACTCGACCTGTTGTGTATTATCATGGCTTTGCCTGCATGGATTATCGGACTTGCCCTGCTGATTTTAAGCGCCTATTTTATTCAAGGACTCAATCACGGTAACGCTGCGGGCAGCGCTGCAATTCAATACACTAGAGACTTCCTACTACAGTGTAAATCTAAAGCTCCGGTTAACCTAAAAGTTGACTCAATACCGAGCTTTTTGCGGACTCACTTTCACACACAATCCAAACGAAAACGGGGGAAGAAAGGCGGAATCAGACAGAGACTGAAAAGAATGAAGAACAAACTTCCCCTGCCCACCTGCTTGCTGATCAACGCCCGGTCCCTGAGGGGGAAAACAGATGAATTGACAGCAAATCTCCGCCACCTCCACGAGTACCGGACTGCCTGTGTGATGGCGATCACGGAGACGTGGTTGGATAGTCAAGCCCCGTCCAGTCAGGCGGAGCCGGCCGGTTTTACCGCATACAGAATGGACCGGGACTCCAGCGTCACAGGAAAGTCACGCGGCGGTGGTGTGTGTCTCCTCATTCGGGACGAATGGTGTGGATCAGTAGTGGTAAGGGAACGTCTTTGTACTCCTAACATCGAACTGCTCTGTGTGTCACTCCGACCATTCTATCTCCCTCGGGAGTTTCCACAACTGTTCTTCACCGTAGTGTACATCCATCCCCAAGCAAACACTGCCAAAGCATCGGAGGCGATCTATAATCTCTCTCAGAAACTTGAAACCATGTCTCCAGATGCTCCAAAATTTATTTTAGGTGATTTTAATAACTGCTCCTTGCGAAATAGTCTACGCACTTATTATCAATATGTGAAGTGCCACACGAGAAAAAACAAGATCCTGGACATGTGTTATGGCACTGTAAAGGGTGCCTACTCTGCCTCCTCCCTGCCTCCACTGGGGGCATCAGATCACAATGTGGTGTACCTCCGACCAGCATATCAGAGGCTCCTGAAGAGGGAGAAACCCCAGGTCAAGACGGTAAAGATCTGGAATGAGGACAGCATCTCTTGTCTGCAAGGCTGTTTCGACTGCACCTCATGGGAGGTTTTTAACTGTCCAGACTTGAACGAACAGACCGACGTGATTTCAGACTATATACAGTTTTGTGTAGATTCAGTGATACCCACTAATACATTTAAGACATTTTCTAATAATAAGCCCTGGGTATCGAAAAAACTGAAGCACCTTTTAAATAAAAAGAAACTGGCCCACACTCAAAACGATGCGACAGCCATGAGAGACATACAAAGGGAAATTAAGAGACAAATTAAGATAGACAAGAACATTTACAAGCAAAAAGTCGAGGACAATATGGCCCTGAGCAACCCCAGACATGCATGGCAGGGCATCAAAGCCATGACTAGCGCTCCCCATAAGGGCAGAGGAAAGCTCCACGCTGGACTGGAGGGTGTAGAGGGGCAGGACATGGCTAATCAGCTTAATACATTTTTCTCTAGATTTGAATGTGATAGCACTGCTGAGACTGAACAGGTTAAGTCTTCCTTAATGACAGCTCATAATATCGCCATCAACCAGTCAGAGGTTTTCAAACTGTTCAGAAGCTGTAATACACATAAAAGCCCAGGCCCAGACAATATCTGTGGTAACGTTTTGAAATATTGTGCAGAACAACTGTCTCCCATTTTCAGTTCTATTTTTCAGTCTTCTCTGCACTAACTTCATTAGTGATGAAATGTTTTGAAAGAATAATTAAAAGGCATATAGTATCACATACCCAACATTCACTGGACGCCTTACAATTTGCCTATCAGCCTAGTAGGGGGGTAGATGATGCGATTTTAACCCTGTTGCATCTTGTCCACTCACATCTTGAGGCTCCAAAGACGCACGTAAAAATTTTATTCGTAGATTTTTCTTCCGCCTTCAACACGATTCAGCCTCATATCCTGGCCCAGAGACTAGCGGATGAGTTTTCCCTGGATGGTGGTCTGATTCTCTGGCTGCTGGACTTTCTAAGTCAGCGAGTACAGCAGGTGAAAGTGGGCCTTGCACTGTCCAATAAAATATCTACTTTTATAGGCTCTCCTCAAGGCTGCGTTTTATCTGCCTTGTTGTTTATTTTATACACAAATAGCTGTACCAGCTCCTTCCCTGGAAGATTTTTAGTTAAGTTTGCCGACGATACGGCACTGGTTAGCCTTCTTCAGGGTGATGAGGAGGAGCATGGCCCTGTTTTAGAGGCATTTATCAAATGGTGTGAGGACTCACATCTCCTCCTGAACACTTCTAAGACAAAAGAGATGTCTATTGATTTTAGGAAAGAGCCCACATTCGGTCTGACTAGTATTAGAGGACAGCCTATACAGTCAGTCACGGAATATAAATACCTCGGGGTTGTCTTAGATAATAAGCTGAAGTGGGATAAATATACGGAATCCATTAACAAAAAGAGCCAGCAAAGGCTTTACTTTCTTAAAAAGTTAGCCTTATTTGATGTCAATCTCACCATGCTTAAGATGTTTTACAGTGCCTTTGTTGAGAGTGTTTTAACTTTTGGCCTTATTTGCTGGTTTGGTAATGCAACAGAAGCACAGAAGAAAACCCTGAGGAAAACTGTAACCAGTGCCGGCAAATTGCTGGGCTTTAAACTGACCAGCTTAGAAGAGAGTTACAGAACTAGGTCTCTCAAGAAAGCAGAAAAAATCATCTCTGACCCCAAGCACTTTCTGTGTACAGCCTTCGACCGGTTACCTTCTGGGCGTAGGTTCCGGCAGCCAGCCTTTTCAAAAAACAGGTCCAAACATTCATTCATACCACAGGTGATTAAATCCCTGAATGGTAAGGTCTAACCCACATATTTTATATATTTTTTTATATTTATATTTTATATTTTATATTTATATTTTGTTTAACTCTGTCTAGCGGGTCCAGCCAGAGCACTACTCTTATTTTGTTATATATGTCGTAACTACCAGCAGTTGTTATAGTGCACCGTGTTTTATTTATTTATTTATTTTTTATATAATTTTTATTAATTTTGGACTTCAGATCTGATCTGTCGATGTTATATGTCTGTCTCTATGTGCTGTGCCTGTTTTTATGTAACACCATCAACAATGATTTTCTACCGAAAACTAATTTCCCCACGGGGACAATAAAGTACCTACTACTACTAATTGCACCAGATAAGATCAGTATAGCACAGAAAAGTATTTAAATCAGAATCAATTGTATATTAGATCCAAGACCCTTTCTTTCTGGCTGTGGTTGTGTTTCTAATTCTGATTCTGGTTCCAGCTTTTACGCTTCCCTGGTTCTCTTTCGATTTCTGGTTTTGGTTCTGTTTCTGGTTTTGGTTGTTTCTGGTCCTGGTCTTGGTTCTGTTTCTGGTTTTGTTTCTGGCTCTGGTTTTGTTTCTGTTTCTGGTTTTGTTTCTGGTTCTGTTTCTGGTTTTGTTTCTGTTTCTGGTTCTGGTTTTGTTTCTGGTTTTGTTTCTGGTTCTGTTTCTGGTTTTGTTTCTGGTTCTGTTTCTGGTCCTGGTTTTGGTTCTGGTTTTGTTTCTGGTTCTGTTTCTGGTTTTGTTTCTGGTTCTGGTTGTTTCTGGCTTTGTTTCTGGTTCTGGCTGCGGTGCAGTACCTGCTCCCGGCCGGCCTTGTGTGCGGTCATGTGGCGGTCGAGCTGCGTGCGGTGGGCGAAGG
>NC_083768.1:1632735-1640235 GCF_963514075.1 Conger conger | reverse complement strand
CTTGGTTAAACTAGGCAGGGGAGCACAGGATTATGGGTAACTGTGGGAAAGGTGAGAATCGGCCTGTCAGTGAAAGTTAACGTCACTTCTCAGCACCCACTGCAACTGGACATGACCACAGACAGAGCCTGAAGACACGTTTTCACTTTGTCATGAAGGGTTACTGAGCGTAGATTGATGGGCAAAAAATGATTTCCATCCATTTAAAATTAAATCACAATATAGTGCAGAAAGTGAAGGGGTCTGACTACTTTCCAAACTGCGTGTTTCATTTGTAGAATGATTTTATTTAATTATTAGTTTTGTAATGTTCTCCTGTCCCACACTGCCCTGAACAACAATGCTTCCTGGTTCCCACGGTGACGGTAAACTCTCTTATTTCCGTTTAAACCTCTAAAAATAGGGCCCGAGTCTGAGGAAGAGATGGTGACTCATTGGCGTGACTCAGTCCGTGGGCTTCGGGCAAGTCTGTATTAAACCCGGTATTAAACCAATGAAATACATACGGAACGCCTGAGTCTATTTGCTTTCACAACTCAAAATGTGGAAAGATTGTCCAGTAATTTTTTTAAATATCAAAAATAAAGAAAACTGTGTTTACATGCATGAGTGTGTGGGAACATCAGAGTGAGATGAGAGAGAGAGAGGGGAGAGAGAGAGAGAGAGAGAGAGAGAGAGGTTGGCAGGAAGGTTGGCATTCAATTTGGCAGGAAGGTTTATATGATAAAATTCTCCAAAGCGGTGTAGGGGGTAAAGTATATGACATAAGTAAATAAATTTATACAAATAATAAATGCGGAATAAAAATTGGCAATAAAAGGACTGATCTCTTCACTCAAGGGCGAGGGGTTAGGCAGGGATGTAACTTGTCCCCTACTCTATTTAATATCTATATAAATGAGTTAGCGGTGTTATTGGAACAATCTACAGCCCCTGGCCTAACACTAAACAAGATGGAAGTTAAATTCCTCCTCTATGCAGATGACCTGGTGCTGCTGTCGCCCACTGAACAGGGGCTACAGCAGCATCTGGACCTGCTAGAGCAGTACTGCCAGAACTGGGCCCTGACAGTAAACCATACAAAATCTAAAATAATGATCTTCCAAAAAAAGGCAAGATCTCAGGAAAGCAGACACACGTTCAGTCTAGGAAACACCGCCCTAGAACACACCCTGTCCTATAATTACCTGGGTCTGAAAATTAGTGCCTCAGGAAACTTTGGTCTGGCAGTGAATTCACTGAAAGAAAAGCCCTGCAGAGCCTTCTATGCAATCAGAAAAAAATTCTTCCAGATTGACCTTCCAATTAGAATCTGGTCAACAATATTTGACAGTGTAATCCTGCCAATTGCTTTATATGGAAGTGAAGTATGGGGTCCACTCAGTCAACAGGACTACATTAGATGGGAGAAGCATCCAATTGAAGTCCTACATGCAGAATTCTGCAGAACAATTTTAAACATCCAACAAAAAACACCAAACAATGCATGCAGGGCTGAATTAGGACGATTCCCATTGATTATAAATATACAAAAAAGGTCACTCAAATTCTGGATGCATCTGAAATCAAGTCCCAAAACAACACTGCAGTTCCACGCATTTCACACCCAAGAGCTGAACCCTGAAAAGAGTCCACTAAGTCAGCTGGTACTGAGACTAACTAATCATCTCACATCTAACAAGAACATCTCTCAGGCCAGCACTGCTTCACAAACACAAATCAGAATAAACCAAATTGCTAAACAAAATAAAACCATTTTTCTGGAACATTGGAACAACCAAACCAAAACACAAAACAAGCTTACATGCTACCTGGCCCTAAAACGAGAATACAAATTGGCTGAATATCTTGTAACTGTCCGAGATATGAAGCAGAGACGACTCCTTACCAAGTACAGACTCAGTGACCACAACCTAGCCATTGAAAAAGGTAGACATAAAAAGTCCTGGCTACCAAAAGAACAGAGGATATGTGGTCACTGTATGACAGGTGAGGTTGAAACGGAGGTGCACTTCCTTCTAAAATGTGAAAAATACAAAAATATCAGAGAAAAATATTTTAATAAATTTAAAAAACATATCCCCAACTTTCTCCATCTGGAAGAGAGCAACCAACTGCCGATTGTCTTGGGGGAGGGAACAACTGCACATATTGCAGTAAAATATGTGTCTGAATGTCACATACTCAGAGACAGTGAGTGACAAAACAAACACACACACACACACATATTGAATTTACCTGTTATATAAACTGTTATTATTAGATTAGCTTGTTATTAGTATGTTGGAGAAATTTCTGTCTAATTATATGTATGTGTGTATATATGTGTATATACGTGTGTATGAATATGCATGCGCATGTATATGTGTGTATATATGTATATATAGATTTATTATTGTTAATTATTATCCTAAATTAAATGTTTTTTGTTTTTTTTAATAATCATATTACTGTGTTATTTCCACCTGTTTTAACAATTTGAATTTGAATTTGAATTTGAGAGACTGAAACCAAGAGAGTGACAGAGAGGCAGAGTGTGAAAGAGAGACAGAGAGAGAGAGCAGAGAGACAGAGAGAGTTAAAGAGACAGAATGTGTACCTTCCTCCCACAGTGCTTGGTGCTGGTCTCCGTTGTGTGTTAATGCTGCATTGTGGGCCGGTGGGCCTCCCTGGAGCTCGTTAGCGTTAGCGTGGCTCTCGGTGGTGTCCGGGAGACTCTCCTCCTCCACGATGTGCAGCTTGTCCTCGTCGTCTGAGTCTGAGTTCGAGCTGGCCTCTGCATTGCTGTAATGCGTTACTGCGGGGAAGAGGGAGAGAGAACTTTACTCACTCCACCTTCAGAGGGAGAGAACTTTACTCACTCCACCTTCAGAGGGAGAGAACTTTACTCACTCCACCTTCAGAGGGAGAGAGAACTTTACTCACTCCACCTTCAGAGGGAGAGAACTTTACTCACTCCACCTTCAGAGGGAGAGAGAACTTTACTCACTCCTCCTTCAGAGGGAGAGAGAACTTTACTCACTCCACCTTCAGAGGGAGAGAACTTTACTCACTCCACCTTCAGAGGGAGAGAACTTTACTCACTCCACCTTCAGAAGAGAGAGAGAGAACTTTACTCACTCCACCTTCAGAGGGAGAGAGAACTTTACTCACTCCACCTTCAGAGGGAGAGAACTTTACTCACTCCACCTTCAGAGGGAGAGAACTTTACTCACTCCACCTTCAGAAGAGAGAGAGAGAACTTTACTCACTCCACCTTCAGAGGGAGAGAGAACTTTACTCACTCCACCTTCAGAGGGAGAGAACTTTACTCACTCCACCTTCAGAAGAGAGAGAGAGAACTTTACTCACTCCACCTTCAGAGGGAGAGAACTTTACTCACTCCACCTTCAGAGGGAGAGAACTTTACTCACTCCACCTTCAGAGGGAGAGAACTTTACTCACTCCACCTTCAGAAGAGAGAGAACTTTACTCACTCCTCCTTCAGAGGTAGAGAACTCACTCCACCTTCAGAGGGAGAGAACTTTACTCACTCCACTTCAGAGGGAGAGAACTTTACTCACTCCACCTTCAGAGGGAGAGAACTTTACTCACTCCACCTTCAGAGGGAGAGAACTTTACTCACTCCACCTTCAGAAGAGAGAGAACTTTACTCACTCCACCTTCAGAGGAGAGAACTTTACTCACTCCACCTTCAGAGGGAGAGAACTTTACTCACTCCACCTTCAGAAGAGAGAGAACTTTACTCACTCCACCTTCAGAGGGAGAGACTTTACTCACTCCACTTCAGAGGGAGAGAACTTTACTCACTCCACCTTCAGAGGTAGAGAACTTTACTCACTCCTCCTTCAGAGGTAGAGAACTTACTCACTCCACCTTCAGAAGAGAGAGAACTTTACTCACTCACCTTCAGAGGGAGAGATACGGTACTGAACCCGGTGGGGTGATGTGTTATTAGGAGCAGTGGGCAGCCACAGCGCAGCACCTGGGCCGTGGTCAAGGGGCAACGGCAGGAGCTCACCAAGGGGCAATTTACCCTCTCCAATGAACCTAACCTGCATGTCTTTGGACGTACCCAGAGGAAACCCACACTGACACAGGGAGGAATATGCAAACTCCACACAGACACAGGGAGAAACATGCGAACTCCACACAGACACAGGGAGAACATGCAAACTCCACACAGACACAGGGAGAACATGCAAACTCCACACAGACACGGGGAGAACATGCAAACTCCACAGACACGGGGAGAACATGCAAACTCCACACAGACACAGGGAGAACATGCGAACTCCACACAGACACAGGGAGAACATGTAAACTCCACACAGACACGGGGAGAACATGCAAACTCCACACTGACACAGGGAGAACATGCAAACTCCACACAGACACGGGGAGAACATGCAAACTCCACACAGACATGAGGAGAACATGTAAACTCCACACAGAGAGGATCTGGCCGGCTGAGAACCTCCATCTTACAAGGCAACAGTGCTGACCCCACCGTGTCTCCCAAGGAGGAGAGGAGACCTCACACACGGTTTATCATCGAGCTCAGATCTCCATTTCAGGAGGACTGCGTGTTCACGCACGCTGCCAGACTCTGTGAGCTGGAGCCGAGCTCTTAACTCAGGAGACCTCATCACCCGCTCCGACAGAATGCCTCTCCCAGAGAAGAGCTCACGTTCTGACCGTTAGAGGCAGAATCTGTGAGGAGATTAACATGATATCTGTGTTTATCCGCTGGTTCCCGTTGTGATGGGCGCTGTTCTGATTCCACCATGTTTCTTGTCGTTGGTGTTTAAACCCCACGCGGGAGTCTGATCATCGCCCCCACAAGCTCAGGTCCGACAGAACCGCCACGATGCTGGGCCCGACAGAACCGCCACCATGCTGGGCCCGACAGAACCGCCACGATGCTGGGTCACAGTCACCCTGCACCAAACAGTCATTCTCTTAACCCTAACCCCTAACCCTAACCCTTCTGCAGCTGCCTCTGCAGATCTGCACCAAACACTCATTCTGTGATCCTCGAGTGTTCACATCCACAGTGACTTACAGTTGATTAGACTGGGGCCAACCTTCCGGGTTGCAGTCGTGTCGCAGTCATGTACCTTAGCAACTCGGCCACAAACTGCCCCAACTGGGCTGGGAAGCTGTCCTATCAGATACACCCTCACATACACACACACACACACACACACATTATCTCTCTTTCTCACACACACACAAACACACACACACACACACACACACACACACACTCTCTCACATACGCACAGACAGACACACACAAATTTATAAATCTGACAGGCCTGTTCCAGTTTGGAGTCAGCACACATTATTACAGTAATATGTGTTAGCTTAGTCAGTGCCTTTATTCAGAGTGACACAGCCCATAATTTTACATACAAGGGAACATTAACCTTATACTGAAGCACGTACAGTTTGAGTACCTCACGCTACAACGGCAGTGCCATGTCTGATCACAGCCTAGTGCCCACACCAGCGTCTACTCTGGAATTTCCAGTGTGCGGAAAATGAAGAGCAGTTCAATCACACCTCAGCCTGCTCATGCACTTCACCGCTGTGACTGAAAACCCTGCAGCGCCATTTTGTTTTTAATGTCTGTGAAACAAACAGAGCACCGGCGCTGCACTGCTGTCAGCCTGAGAACCGCCGACATCGGAGCCTTCCGCTGTCGGTGTGATGACAAACGCAGAGTGCGCAGGAGAGCTCCGAGGACAAGCTGCACATCGTGGAGGAGGAGAGGCTCCCGCACGCAGCGGAGAGCCACGCTCACGCTAACGAGCTCCTGGGAGGCCCACCGGCCCACAATGCAGCATTAACACACAACAGAGACCAGCACCAAGCACTGTGGGAGGAAGGTACACATTCTGTCTCTCCTTCACTCTGTCTCTTTAACTCTCTGTCTCTCCCTCTCTCTATCACTCTCTATCTGTCTCCCCCTCTCTTTCACTCTCTATCTGTCTCTCCCTCCCTCCTTCACTGTCTCTTTCTCTCTATTTCACTCTGTCTCTTTCTATCTCTCTCTCCCTCTCTCTCACTCTCTATCTCTCTCCCTCTCTATCACTCTCTGTCTTCCCCTCTCTTTCACTCTCTATCTGTCTCTCCCTCTCTATCACTCTCTATCTGTCTCCCCCTCTCTCTTTCACTCTCTGTCTCCCCCTCTCTCTTTCACTCTCTATGTCTCCCCCTCTCTCTTTCACTCTCTATCTGTCTCTCCCTCTCTCTATCACTCTCTATCTGTCTCCCTCTCTCTATCACTATCTGTCTCTCCCTCTCTCTATCACTCTCTATCTGTCTCCCTCTCTCTATCACTATCTGTCTCTTCCTCTCTCTATCACTCTCTATCTGTCTCTCCCCCTCTCTATCACTCTCTATCTGTCTCTCCCTCTCTCTATCACTCTCTGTCTCTCCCTCTCTCTTTCACTCTCTATCTGTCTCTCCCTCTCTCTTTCACTCTCTATCTGTCTCTCCCTCTCTCTTTCACTCTCTATCTGTCTCTCCCTCTCTCTATCACTCTCTATCTGTCTCTCCCTCTCTCTATCACTCTCTATCTGTCTCTCCCTCTCTCTCACTCTCACTATCTGTCTCTCCCTCTCTCTCTCTTTCTCACTATCTGTCTCCCTCTCTCTATCACTATCTGTCTCTCACTCTCTCACTCGCTCTTTCTGGGCTGTAACTGAAGAGCAGGACTGCGATTACCCCTCCTCCGAGCGGAGCGACAGAACATTAAAAAGGAGGAGTACTCTGAACAGAAGAACAATCGCCTAATAACAGAGTGGGAGATGGAGAGAGGCGAAGATGAAGACGTAATTAACACTGAAAAAGCACTGTGTTCAAATTCCCTGATAAAACAGCCACCATTCACAACATCAAGACCGTGGCAAACGGCTACGATGGGGTGCACAATCTGCGCCTTGACGGGGGATGGCAGTCAGGTTTCCATGGTCACCTCTCACTTATTATGGGATGGCGCTTGTTAATCTGGCCACGTTCGTCCTGCTTCAGCCTCTGATGGGAGCCCTTTCAGCGCCCAGATAAAGCACAGAGCGGTTCACCAGCTTCCTGACTCCACGGGAAACAGTTCAGCCACTGAGCTGCTGCTTGGCACACTCACACTTTGGGTCAAAGCGTCCGCAAAGACACACGTAACGCTCACAAAATAACGCTAAACTAATCAGCAAGAGCCACACAGATGTTGGGCCCTCGAGCAAGGCCGTTAACCCTGCATTGCTCCAGGAGAGATTGTCCCCTGTCAAATCAACTGTAAGTCACTTTGGATAAAAGTGTCAGCTAAATAAGTGATTATAAAGACCTGGGGGGAACCCCCCCGCATGCCGTGCTGAACACAGCAGCGGAACTGAGGCTGCGTCCCGCTTCCTCCCCGGCACAAAAATAGAACATGAAACTTCATCTGTGAAACCCGGAAGAGCAACAGCCACCACACAGCCACCGCCAGCAGGGACC
>NC_083768.1:1627735-1630235 GCF_963514075.1 Conger conger | reverse complement strand
AAAGATGACATTACAACACCCCCTCCCTCGGCTCATCAACCATGACCCCCCCCCCCCCCCCATCACAATCATCTGTTCCATTTTGCCTATAACAAGATGACATAAAAAGGGATGCACAATATGGACATTTACACGCACTGCGCACGCACCGCACGCGCATGCACACAGACACACACACACGCATGCACACAGACACACACACACGCTGCACACAGACACACACGCACGCACACACACACACGCACACACACACGCACACACACACGCACAGCACGCACGCACACAAGACACACACGCACGCACACACACACACACGCATGCACACACACACCACGCACACACACACGCACGCACGCATGCACACAGACACACACAGCACGCACGCACACACACGCATGCACACAGGCACACACACGCGCACGCATGCACACAGACACACACGCACGCACGCACACACACGCATGCACACAGACACACACGCACACACACGCGCACGCATGCACACAGACACACACGCACGCACGCACACACACGCATGCACAGACACACACACACACACACACGCATGCACACAGACACACACGCACGCACACACACACACACACACGCACACACACGCATGCACACAGACACACACGCACACACACACACACACACACGCACCAGAACTCAGATGTAAGGCACTGTGGACATGTCTGAAATGTTTTAAAGATTCACAAGCAAGGCACCATCCAGTCACACAGAGGCTGCATAAAAGCACAATCCAAAAGGAATGTGTTTCACGGAGAGACTTCGTTTCTGTATTCCTTAGCTGCAATAATTGTTCCAGTCAGGTGAGCACAGCTAGCAGATGAGACTGACAGCTGTTTGACTGCAACGAGCGGTTACAACACATCTTAAATAAGTACTCATACTGTGACATCAGCCGTGACGTCACTCACACTGTGACATCAGCCGTGACATCATTCATGCTGTGACATCACCGGACTGCGGCTGTTGGTGAAGTGCAGCCCCGCACAGGAGAGCGGGAGAGCAGAGGAGAGCGGAGGAGAGCGGGGAGAGCGGGGGGAGAGCAGAGGAGAGCAGAGGAGAGCGGGGGAGAGCAGAGGAGAGCGGGGGAGAGCAGAGGAGAGCGGGGGAGAGCAGAGGAGGGTGGGGGAGGCGGGGGGAGAGAGCGGTGGGGAGAGCGGAGGAGAGCGGGGGAGAGCGAGGAGAGTGGGGGGAGGGTGGGGGAAGAGCAGAGGAGAGCAGAGGAGAGCGGGGGAGAACACACAGGCTTCCTGGCTGATGCATCCTGCACTGAGCTGCATGTGAGGGTGGGTGGCCTGTAGTGTAGTGGTTAAGGTAATGACTGGGACACGCAAGTTTGGTGGTTCTAATCCCGGTGTAGCCACAATAAGATCTGCACAGCCCTGGGCCCTTGAGCAAGGCCCTTAACCCCACTCTGCTTAGACTAATCAACTGTAATTCATTTTTGTTTGGATAAAAGTGTCAGCTAAATAACTGTAAGGCTGTGATGTACAGTAGCAATGCTATGGCAGCTCAGTAACCACACAGGATCTTATTCAGGAAGCCAACAAAAACCACACAAACCCCCAGAAATGACAGCGACCTGCTCTGTCTCCAGCTTTCTGTCTCCTGTGCGACGGCAGGTCTCGGGTTCGAGCAGTTCAGGAAAACAGAACAGACCAAAATACCCAAACTCTGCGTTTCCCAGTCTCCATGGTAACCAGGCACAGAGTCCACCTCACTGGAGTGTAGGGCCCGTACCCTAAACTTTCTGAATAAAAATAAAATTATACCTACAAACCTTTCCCCCAGCTTTCCTCCTGTGTGGGGCTATTCCTTGGGGTGTCTGTCTGTTTTGGCACCTTGTTATTTTAAAGTTTTATCTTAAAGTGGTAATAATAATAATAATAATAATAATAGTCATGATCTGTGTGTGATAGATTAGTTCATGTCTTTTGAGGATTGTGTTTGTGTGTTGTGATGATGTGGAGCCGTCGGCACTGAGTGATCAGAGAGTAAAGAGCTGTCGTGTGTGTGTGTGTGTGTGTGTGTGTGTGTGTGTGAGTGTGTGTGTGAGTGTGCGTGTGTGTGAGTGTGTGTGTGTGTGTGCGTGTGTGCGTGTGTGTGAGTGTGTGTGTGTGTGAGTGTGTGTGTGTGTGTGAGAGTGTGAGTGTGAGTGTGAGTGTGAGTGTGTTCATGTGTGCGTGTCTGTGAGTGTGTGTGTGAGTGTGTGTATGCGTGAGAGACTGTGTGTGTGAGTGTGTGTGTACGTGTGACTGTGTGTGTGAACGCGTGAGTGACTGAGTGTTTGTTACACTGAAGATGACAATGATCATATTTCAATTAACATTCATAATATGAATAATATATTTTATTCATAAAGCATTTTTTCTGAATCCTCCTCACTGGACAGCATCATAACTGCAGACAGGTACAAAGCAGCACTGAATCCAGAACAGGACCCGAGCAAGAACTACACTGCTCAGTAACA
>NC_083768.1:1612809-1620309 GCF_963514075.1 Conger conger | reverse complement strand
CGCGGCGGCTCGGCTCTTACCGATGAACGGGATGGAGTCCAGCGATTGGTCGAGGCCGGCGGAGGGGGCCGGCGGGGGCTCGTGCTGCTGCTGTTTGATTCGCAGCTCTCGGCGCGCGTCATTGGGCAGCCAGCAGGCCGACTCCCCCACGGGGGCGGGGCTAGCGTCCGATTCGTTGACGGCCAGGATGTAGGAGGGGTGGCGGAGGGGCGGGGAGGCGGGGCCGAGCCTCCCTGTGGGCGGCTTCTCACGCAGCACCACTGCAGGCTCCGCCCCTCCCTTCTCATTGGCTCTGGTCCTGAGAGGGGCGGGGCCATTGGTGCTGGAGGGGGCGGGGCCTCCAGTGGAAGAGGCGGGGCGTAACTCCTTGGTCTCCTTGGTGGGCTCGGGGGCGGAGCTCTGGGCGCGGGGTCGCGGGGGGGGGAGGTGGTTGACTGTAACCGCGGTAACCGCCGCCGGACTTTGGTCTGCCCAGGACCCCGCCAGCGGCTCCTTCCCTTTGGCGGGAGGAGGCCCCGCCCGGAAGCTGTTGCCATGGCCCCCAGCAGTGGGCAGGGCCCGGTGGAGGGGGAGGGGCTGCGGGCGGAAGCCCCGCCTCTCGGGGGGCGGCTCCAGGAAGTCGCAGGAGCGGGTGCGGGGCTTGGTTTGGTCCTGGGGGGCCACGTGGGGGGCCACGTGGGGGGCCCAGTCTCGGTGCGGGCGGAGCAGCGGGCGTGCCCCCAGCCCGAGCCGGTCGTGCGAGACGCTGCGCGGGGGCAGGGCGTGGCCGGGGGCGGGGCCGGGGCGGGGGGCTCCGCGCTCGTGGGAGGAGCTCCGGCGGCGGGGGGCCCCGGGGTGAGGGGGGGCGCACTCTGCCGCCCGCAGGCTGTCCAGACGCTCCTGCACCGTGCGGCAGCCGTACGCCCGCCTGCTGTCCACGTACTCACGGTACGTCTTATAGGTCCGCCAGTCTATGGCCTGCCGGGATGCCGGCGCCGGATTGGAGGAGGGGACTGACGGGGCGTGGTGATTGGCCGAGCCCGGGGCGGGGCAGGGGGGGAGGGACGGGGGAGACGCGGGCCCCGCCCCACACCGCTCCTCCGCCCGGAGACCGGCGAGCTCCAGCCCCCCCCCCGCCGGGCGAGGGGGCCGGGGGGGTCCCCCCGGGGGGGTCCGGAGCGTGGGCCATCGCCGGGTTCAGCTCCACGCGGGGGGTAGCACACGGGCGGCGGGGAGGGGATGTTCTGGGCCTTTCCGCTGTAGGCGTCATGGCCCTTCAGGTAGGCGTCCTGAGAATACGCCTGAGAGAGAGAGAACAACCGGGGTCACTGATTCACCATAACACCACTTACCACAGAGAGTCACTGATTCACCATAACACCATTTACCACAGAGAGTCACTGATTCACCATAACACCATTTACCACAGAGTCACACTGATTCACCATAACACCATTTACCACAGGGAGTCACACTGATTCACCATAACACCATTTACCACAGAGAGTCACTGATTCACCATAACACCATTTACCACAGAGAGTCACTGATTCACCATAACACCATTTACCACAGAGTCACACTGATTCACCATAACACCATTTACCACAGAGTCACACTGATTCACCATAACACCACTTACCACAGAGAGTCACTGATTCACCATAACACCATTTACCACAGAGGGTTACACTGATTCACCATAACACCACTTACCACAGGGAGTCACTGATTCACCATAACACCATTTACCACAGAGGGTTACACTGATTCACCATAACACCATTTACCACAGAGGGTTACACTGATTCACCATAACACCACTTACCACAGGGAGTCACTGATTCACCATAACACCATTTACCACAGAGAGTCACACTGATTCACCATAACACCATTTACCACAGGGAGTCACTGATTCACCATAACACCATTTACCACAGAGAGTCACTGATTCACCATAACACCATTTACCACAGAGTCACTGATTCACCATAACACCATTTACCACAGAGAGTCACACTGATTCACCATAACACCATTTACCACAGGGAGTCACTGATTCACCATAACACCATTTACCACAGAGTCACACTGATTCACCATAACACCATTTACCACAGAGTCACACTGATTCACCATAACACCATTTACCACAGAGTCACACTGATTCACCATAACACCATTTACCACAGAGGGTTACACTGATTCACCATAACACCATTTACCACAGAGTCACACTGATTCACCATAACACCATTTACCACAGAGAGTCACACTGATGTAAGAGTGTCATGGCTGTGCCCTGCTGAGCTGGCAAACTCCAAACCATAAGGCCTGGTTCCAAACTACTATCCTACACCGCTGTTTAAGAACTACAGCCCAATCTCTCTGTCCTGCAGTAAGACGGCAGGACATCAAGCACTGTGCTTTCTGTGACGGAATTCCAGGTCAATCCCAGGAGCACGTCACAGTCACTGGGAATTCTGGGATTCGTAGTATCAGGAAATCTGCAGATTATTACCGAGCTATGGAGCGGAAGAAAACACCACCCCAAAAACACACAAGGACAACAAAACCACTCGCTGACTAAACTCCTCCAATCATTAACACCGTCAGGCCAATACAAAGACAAAGACAGAGGACTGACCAGACAAACAGCAGCAGCAACAACAACAAAATAAGGCACCAAAATGGCATTTGATCATAAGACATGCAAGGTGAATAAATAAATACGTAAATAAAGAGCATCCAAGGCTAACGCGTGTAAAACAGGAAGCAGAACAGACGGGCTGTGACTGGACGCAGCAGCGGGTCAGGTCCCGCGGGGCGGCGGAGCGGGGGTGACCCACCTGTGACCCCGGGAGCGCACGGGAGCGCAGGCGAACGGCCAGGCCACGCCCCCCGTACGCCACCGAGCGAAACCGTACCTCCGTGATCATCGCTCAAGCCCCCCAAACCCCCCTCCCTCAGGGTCAGCGCCTCGCGGGAGCAGCGTGGGCCGGAGCCGAACAGGAATGTGGAGCTGGGCTCCGCGTCTCTGCTGCCGTGGAACTGAGACCAGGATCAGGACGACCGGGACGGACTTTACACCCGTCACCTGAGCTAATCCAGACACCTGCTATCAGCGCCCCGCCCTGCTCCCTCCCTCCCTCCTCCCTCCTCCCTCCCTCCTCCCTCCCTCCCTCCCTCTCTCTCTCTCTCTCTCTCTCTCTCTCTCTCTCTCTCTCTCTCTCTCTCTCTCTCTCTCTCTCCCTCCCTCCCTACCTCCCTCCCTACCTCCCTCCGGGGCCAAAGGGCTCTCCTCAGGGGGGAGGAGAGGAGCGGTAGAGCGATAGAGCGATAGGGAAGGTTGCAGGGGTGGGGTGCTGTACACACTCACAGCCAACGTGTGTGCTGTCGGCCTGGAGCAGCATCAAACAGGTGCTGTGATTCCGGCTGGAACCCTGCACAGAGGAGGAACCCTGCACACTCACATGGGGCATCCTGAAGACCCACATGTGGAATTTTTAACTCACACAGAGGGAATTCTGTACACTCACATTGGGAATTCTTCAAACTCACAGGGAATTCTGCCGACTCACATGTGGAATTCTGCACACTCAGAGGGAATTCTCTTTCCCTCTCTCCCTCCCTGCACTCACAGAGAGGCAGGTGAGCAGAAACCATGGACAAACAGGACCGTATCATCAACATGCCTTTCTCCAACGAGCATCAAGTCATAAGAAAAATATACATCCTCCTGAGATCCTGTAGTATAGAAATTTCTGACATACAAGTGTCAATATTGAATATTCTAGAAATGATTATTTTTATATTTTCATGATATGTCCCATAAATGGTTGTTCATATTAAGACTCGTGTCCCCGACAGCAGGCGGAGATGATTGGCAGGTCAGGAGGACAGTATTTCTCTCCTATAAAAACATGCGGAATGGGAAACACTGAGATGGCCAGGCAGCGATCAGCACACCAAGCTGTTGCTGCAGATGATGATGAGGAGGTTGTTTTTCCTGCTTACCGGAGCGCTGGAGTCCCTGGAAAACTGCAGGCGGAGGAGGGGAGATTGGCAGAGAGGCAGGCGGAGATGGAGAGAGGAGGAGAGGAGAGATGAGCACACAGGCACATAGTCAGAAGCAGCGAAGCCCAGCAAGAGAGCACCATCACCAGAAGGAGAGAGAGAGACAGAGAGAGAGGGAGGGAGGGAGGGAGAGGGAGAGAGAGAGAGAGGCAGAGAGATAGAGGGAGAGAGACGGAGAGAGAGAGGGGCCCTGGCGTTAGCGTTAGCGCTGCTGCCTGCGTTTCCGCGCCGATCCCCGGTCCTGGAGACGCTGTGTCCCCGTGGCAGCAGCCTGCCCCCCGCAGAGAGCCCCAGGGAGGGCCCTGGGTGCACCCCCCCTCCCCCTCCTGTCCGTCCGTCCGTCTGTCTGTCCTCCTGTCCGTGTGTTTGTCCCTCTGTCGGCGAGATTACCCACGATCCCCGGCGCTCAGCAGCCTGCCTGTTCTCTCTCCCCCTCTGGAGAGCTGCTGCACATGATGGAGGCAGCTGCACGATTACACATTCAGCTCAGATCCTGCTGCTCTCTCTCTTTCCCTCCCTCCCTCCCTCCTTCCCTCTTTCTCTCGCCTCTCTCCCTCTCTCTCCCCTCTCTCTCTCCCTCTCCCTTTCTCGTTCTCTCTCTCCCCTCCCTCTCTCCCTCTCCCTCTCATTCTCTCTCCCCCTCCCTCTCTCTCTCGTTCTCTCTCTCCCCTCCCTCTCTCTCTCGTTCTCTCTCTCCCCCTCCCTCTCTCCCTCTCTCCCTCTCCCTCTCATTCTCTCTCCCCTTCCCTTTCTCCCTCTCTCTCCCCCTCCCTCACTGCCAATTGCTCTCTCTCTCTCCCACCCCCTCACACTCTCTGTCTCTCTGCTACCCACTTTCTCTCCCTCCCTCTGCCATGTGGTCTCTCCCTCTGTACATACAGGCATGTGGTCTCTCCCTCTGTATACACAGGCATGTGGTCTGTCCCTCTGTATATACAGGCATGTGGTCTCTCCCTCTGTATATACAGGCATGTGGTCTCTCCCTCTGTATATACAGGCATGTGGTCTCTCCCTCTGTATATAAAGGCATGTGGTCTCTCCCTCTGTGTATACAGGCATGTGGTCTCTCCCTCTGTGTATACAGGCATGCGGTCTCTCCCTCTGTGTATACAGGCATGCGGTCTCTCCCTCTGTGTAAACAGGCATGTGGTCTCTCCCTCTGTATACAGGCATGTGGTCTCTCCCTCTGTATATACAGGCATGTGGTCTCTCCTCTGTATATACAGGCATGTGGTCTCTCCCTCTGTGTATACAGGCATGTGGTCTCTTCCTCTGTATATACAGGCATGTGGTCTCTCCCTCTGTATACAGGCATGTGGTCTCTCCCTCTGTATATACAGGCATGTGGTCTCTCCCTCTGTATATACAGGCACGTGGTCTCTCCTCTGTATATACAGGCATGTGGTCTCTCCCTCTGTATATACAGGCATGTGGTCTCTCCCTCTGTATATACAGGCATGTGGTCTCTCCCTCTGTATATACAGGCATGTGGTCTCTCCCTCTGTGTATACAGGCATGTGGTCTCTCCCTCTGTGTATACAGGCATGCGGTCTCTCCCTCTGTGTATACAGGCATGCGGTCTCTCCCTCTGTGTAAACAGGCATGTGGTCTCTCCCTCTGTATAAACAGGCATGTGGTCTCTCCCTCTGTATATACAGGCATGTGGTCTCTCCCTCTGTATATACAGGCATGTGGTCTCTCCTCTGTATATACAGGCATGTGGTCTCTCTGTATGGCACAGATAAGTGCTCTGGGGGGTTGTGGTTTTTTTGGCTCTCAGTCAGTTGTCGTCCCCCGCTCCCTCGCACACCCCCCCCCCCCCTCCCTCCCTTCACGCGCCATTAGCAACACGGACCGGTTACCGTGACAGCAACAGATGTGTCACACTCACAAGGAAACAGAATATGGACTACAGGCTGAATCCGTCTCTCTCTCTCGCCATCTCTCTCTCTCTCTCTCTCTCCATCTCTCTCTCTCTCGCCATCTCTCTCTCTCTCTCTCTCTCTCTCGCCATCTCTCTCTCCCTCACTCTTATTCCCCCATGGTCTTTTATAGTATCATTATTAATTATTATCATTAAAGACTTCATTCAGTCTCTCTCCTTCTCTCTCTGTCTGTCTCATTCCCCTGGAAGACAGGGGAAGGCATTTTGTAGAACAACGCACTGACATGTTCAAACTGCACAGAGACACAGTTTAATGGAGACAGCTCCTCTCCAGTGGTCAGTCTGACAGACCCATTTTAAACAAGGAGAATACAAGCACTGAGCATATGGCCCAGAGGAGAAATACAACACACCTTATACAGTGGAATCATGTATTACTCCTGCTAAACCAGTCACTGACACTGACTATATACGTCCTAATACTCCTGCTAAACCAGACACGCATCCTGGACTACAAACTACACCAGGCACAACAAGTTCAATGATGAGGAAATCCTGGCTTCCACACCCTGAGTGTTGATTCTCATCATTGTGATCATGAGCTGACTCTGTGACAGCCAACAGCAGGAGCGCGTGAATGTGCAGCAGGTCCAATACTAGCAGACCCCAGAGACATTCATGGTCTGATAATCACTATTTCCCAATTAATCCGAAAGAATGACATTCCTGAACACGGAATATTATGACTAGATTCCGGCTGGAGGTAATCCCAGAGATGAGGTGGCTCCTTTGTGAAATCTCACCTCCCCAGCTTGGAACACTGACACACACAGCGCATCTCCAGGATACACTTCACACTCACTAAAATAAGACAGGAAACCACTCGGAAATAAAACTAATTTATGGAAAGCATCACAGCCTCCGAGTTCACCCGTTCCTCCACTGAGCGAAAAAACTCACGTCACATGGCCGCACATGCAGGTTATCCACACACAGTAAATCCATATGTAGCACTCGTGGGTGGGAGTTAGCTTAGCGTACGCATGTAATAGACACAGTAAATCCCAGTGTATCATTAGCGGGGGAGTCAGCTTAGCATACACATGTAATAGACACAGTAAGTCCCTGTGTAGCATTAGCAGGGGAGGTAGCTTAGCATATGCATGTTATAGACACAGTAAATCCCAGTGTATCATTAGCGGAGAGGGTTAGCTTAGCATACACATGTTACATATGTACAGTAAATCCCAGTGTAGCATTAGCAGGGTAGTTAGCTTATCATACACGTTATAGACACAGTAAATTCCAGTGTAGCATTAGCGGGGAGAGTTAGCTTAGTTTACACATGTTATAGACACAGTAAATCCCAGTCTAGCATTAGCAGATAGAGTTAGCTTAGCGTACGCAGGCTACACACGTACAGTAAATCCCAGTGTAGCATTAGCGGGGGAGTTAGCTTAGCATACACGTTATAGAAACAGTAAGTCCCAGCGTAGCTTTAGCAGGGGTAGTTAGCTTATCATACACGTTATAGACACAGTAAGTCCCAGTATAGC
>NC_083768.1:1605309-1607809 GCF_963514075.1 Conger conger | reverse complement strand
GCCCACGCTCCTGAGACTGTGCTGATACTGAGCCCTGCTCCTGAGACTGTGCTGATACTGAGCCCTGCTCCTGAGACTGTGCTGATACTGAGCCCACGCTCCTGAGACTGTGCTGATACTGAGCCCACGCTCCTGAGACTGTGCTGATACTGAGCCCTGCTCCTGAGACTGTGCTGAGCCCTGCTCCTGAGACTGTGCTGATACTGAGCCCTGCTCCTGAGACTGTGCTGAGCCCACGCTCCTGAGACTGTGCTGAAAAGAACAGCCTGTGTCATGAAATACAACCCTGTACTCCCGCCGTCAGGCCTGTGGTGATGTGGAACAGGTTCACTCTGGGTGACTGTGTTTGAATGGTCAGCAGGCACAGAGCGAGGCGCTGGGAGTAAAACTGTTCCCACATCATCAGCGCGGCGGGGATACGGTGGGGAGTCTGAGTGAAGAGTACAGGTCACAGTCATACACAGCACAGCTAAGGCTAATGCCCACAGCCAGGCCAGGGGTGCTGAGAGCAAGCACAGCTAAGGCTAATGCCCACAGCCAGGCCAGGGGTGCTGAGAGCAAGCACAGCTAAGGCTAATGCCCACAGCCAGGCCAGGGGTGCTGAGAGCAAGCACAGCTAAGGCTAATGCCCACAGCCAGGCCAGGGGTGCTGAGAGCAAGCACAGCTAAGGCTAATGCCCACAGCCAGGCCAGAGGTGCTCAGAGCAAGCACAGCTAAGGCTAATGCCCACAGCCAGGCCAGAGGTGCTCAGAGCAAGCACAGCTAAGGCTAATGCCCACAGCCAGGCCAGAGGTGCTCAGAGCAAGCACAGCTAAGGCTAATGCCCACAGCCAGGCCAGAGGTGCTCAGAGCAAGCACAGCTAAGGCTAATGCCCACAGCCAGGCCAGGGGTGCTCAGAGCAAGCACAGCTAAGGCTAATGCCCACAGCCAGGCCAGAGGTGCTCAGAGCAAGCACAGCTAAGGCTAATGCCCACAGCCAGGCCAGGGGTCCTGAGAGCAAGCACAGCTAAGGCTAATGCCCACAGCCAGGCCAGAGGTGCTCATAAACTGAAATAAGTGACAAACCATGAGGAATCAATTTAGGAACGCAACTCCCACAACAACTCATTACCTTACGTATATATCTTCCTTTAAACTACTTCTGGTCCTGTAGAGCTCACTGGTCTTTAGTCCGACCCAAGTCTTAATTGCTTTATTCATTACCTTGGTTACTCACCTGGGTCCCTCGTGTCTGAGCTCAATAGAATTACTCACAACATGCTGTCCATGGTCGCAATAAATAACAAGGGAAAATGTGACCACAGAGTAGGACGGAGCAGAAAGGAGACAGGCCTACAGAGTTATGAATGTCCTCTCTTCAGCTGCACACTGCAGAGGGGAGCTAACCAGGGCCTTCAGATCAGGGATGGGAGATCCCACTCCTGGAGTAGTACATCCATTTCCACCCATAGCCCAGCACTAACTTCCACACACAGACTCTCTGACTGAACCCAACCCAAACTTCCACACACAGACCATCTCTGACTGAACCCAACCCAAACTTCCACACACAGACTATCTCTGACTGAACCCAACCCAAACTTCCACACACAGACTGACTGAACCCGGCACAAACTTCCACACACAGAGAATCTCTGACTGAACTCGGCACAAACTTCCACACACAGAGAATCTCTGACTGAACCCAGCACAACCCAGTACTCAGTGCAGCTGTTGGGCCCTGAACCCCACAATGCTCCAGACAGGACTGTCCCTTGACTAGTCTAAGTCACTTTGGATAAAAGTGTCAGGTAAATGACAATACGTATCAAACCCAGCGTACAGCAACTCCCACATACAGCGAATCTCTCAATCACTTGAACCCGTCTCACATTAAAAGGGATCAGCGGGGTAAGGGCACAGGTCCCACTGAAAGGCACTCACCAGCTGCAGGATGTCTTCGTCTTTGGGCATTACACACAGCTCAAGGACTGCATCGCTGAAACGGAAACCACACAAATGAACACTCCACACTACCGCCGTGTGTGCTAGAGAAGAGCCTGTGTCAAACGTTGATGCTCCGCTTATAATGCCTCTATGGCCAATTCCTAAGCAGGTCATAGTGCTTCATAGCATCTCAAAAGCAGTGTCAATTATGCTTCACTGAAATTAAGGAACATTTTCCAAAATAGTCCTTTAAACTTTAAATCAGGAGGTCGACTGGAGTCTCTCCTACGCAGCTGACCTGTGTGGTTTTAAAGCAAAATCAGCCTCATGAGGTCCAGTGTCATGCCGGGAATATACCTCCATCCTACATCTGGAATTGTGAGGATTGATAATTAAAACATATCCATCTTAATAAAACTCACGTTCCATATATATATATATACACACGATGGAGGCATATCCCATGTATTGGTGCCCCGTGTGAGGAAGAGAAAGATTAGCTGGTATTTCACCCTTTTACAACCAGATTAGCTGGAATTGTCAAGCTATACTTTAAAGCTTTCCTTTCACAC
>NC_083768.1:1580309-1600309 GCF_963514075.1 Conger conger | reverse complement strand
GTTATTACCATACATAATAATACGTAATATACCAACAGCTGTAATATCATATATAACAATGATATACATCTACTTCTGTAATAATAATGCAGCATATATATATATATACTGCTGTAATGTGATATATAGTAATCCATCCATTCATTATCTTAACCCGCTTATCCTGAACAGGGTCGCAGGGGAGCTGGAGCCTATCCTATTGGACGAAAGGCAGGAATACACCCACCCACAGGTCGCCAGTCCATCGCAGGGCACACACACCATTCACTCACAGACTCATACCTACGGGCCATTTAGACTCTCCAATCAGCCTAACCTGCATGTCTTTGGACTGTGGGAGGAAAACGGAGTACCCGGAGGAAACCCACGCAGAGAACATGCAAACTCCGTACAGAGAAGCCCCGGCCGATGGGGATTCAAACCCAGGACTTCCTAGCTGTGAGGCGGCAGTGCTACCCACTGCACCATCCGTGCCGCCATATATAGTAATGTAATATGAAATATCTACACTTGCAATATAGTGGTGTGAAAAAGTGTTTGCCCCTTCCTGATTTCTTTTTTTTATTTATTTATTTTATTTTTTTTGCACGTTTGTCACACTTAAATGTTTCAGATCATCAAACAAATTTAAATATTAGTCAAAGACAACACAAGTAAGCACAAAATGCAGTTTTTAAATGAAGGTTTTTATTATTAGGGGAGAAAAAAAATCCAAACCTACATGGCCCTGTGTAAAAAAAGTGATTGCCCCCTAAACCTAATAACTGGTTGGGCCACCCTTAGCAGCAACAACTGCAATCAAGCGTTTGCGATAACTTGCAATGAGTCTCTTACAGCGCTGTGGAGGAATTTTGGCCCACTCATCTTTGCAGAATTGTTGTAATTCAGCCACATTGGAGGGTTTTCGAGCATGAACCGCCTTTTAAAGGTCGTGCCACAGCATCTCAATAGGATTCAGGTCAGGACTTTGACTAGGCCACTCCAAAGTCTTCATTTTGTTTTTCTTCAGCCAGGTGGACTTGCTGGGGGCAAACACTTTTTCACACCACTGTATATATATATTATAATATGATATAATGTGTGTAGCTCATCACTCTGAGGGAGGGAGGCCTAAGAACACTCCGGGTTCAGAGTGCGTGTGTGTGTGAGTGTGTGTGTGTGTGTGTGTGTGAGTGTGTGAGTGTGAGTGTGAGTGTGTGTGTACGTGTGTGTGTGCGTGTGAGAGAGAGAGAGAACAGAACACACAAGTTTTACTGGGGGCAGCCTGTAGCCTCGTGTCTGAGGTACATGACTGGGACCTGGAAGGTTGGTGGTTCAAGCCCTGGTGTAACCACAATAAGATCACTTCAGCTGTTGGGCCCTTGATCAAGGCCCTTAGCCCCACATTGCTCCAGGGGGGATTGGCCCCTGCTTAGTATAATCAACTGTAAGCCCCACTGGATAGAAGTAGTCCCTTTGGATAGTCTGAAATGTAGCTGGTTTGTAGCATGTTGGGTTAAAACCTCGGACTGCTGACACGGTTCAGCGCTGGGTTTAGGAGGCTGACCTGAATGTGAGAAAGCATCGCCATGGGAACACATCGCCATGGCGAGCCGTAGGATACCTGCCTCCCAGGTGTGCACTGAGGTGAACGCAGGGCGTGGAGAATTCAGCAGTGTCACTGCACACAGCCTCACTCAGTCACACACATGCTGCTCATTACATAACACTGCCATGTCAACATCGTCAATGAAAACGCAGTCTGGATTCCAGCTCATGCCTCTCTGTTGCCCTCCTGTGGTGAGAAACGAGACCTGTGTGTGTGTGTGTGAGTGTGTGTGTGTGTGTGTGTGTGTGTAAGAGAGAGAGCATGTGTGTTAGTATGTGTCTGTGTGTATGTGTGTGTGTGTGTGTGTGCGCGTGCGTGAGAGAGAGAGAGAGAGAGAGAGAGAGAGAGAGAGAGAGAGAGAGAGAGTATGTGCGTGTGGGGAGGTGAACTGGGGGAGGTGTTGGGTTATGGGGAGGTGGTCTCGGGGCGGTGTTGGGTTATGGGGAGATGATCTCAGAGCAGTGTTGGGTTATGGGGAGGTGATCTTGGGTGGTGTTGGGTTATGGGGAGGTGATCTCAGGGTGGTGTTGGGTTATGGGTAGGTGATCTCAGGGTGGTGTTGGGTTATGGGGAGGTGATCTCAGAGCGGTGTTGGGTTATGGGGAGGTGATCTCAAAGCAGTGTTGGGTTATGGGGAGGTGATCTTGGGTGGTGTTGGGTTATGGGGAGGTGAACTCGGGGCGGTGTTGGGTTATGGGGAGGTGATCTCAGGGAGGTGTTGGGTTATGGGGAGGTGATCTCAGAGCGGTGTTGGGTTATGGGGAGGTGAACTGAGGGCGGTGTTGGGTTATGGGGAGGTGAAGCAGACACAGATGGAAAGTGGCACCAGCGCTGTGTGTGGAATCTGAAAGCAGGAAGAGAGTGGTGTCTACGGGCTGTCTGCCAAACCAGAGAGAACATTACATTACACCCCCGCCCCCCCCGCCCGCTCCCCCCGACACCCCCGCCCCACCCACCCCCCATCAGCAGATGCACAGAGAAACTGGCCTCATAAAAACACACACTTACAATAAATATGAGATTTTACTGCTGCGATAACCTTGGGCAGAAATACCACAGCATCACAACACTGCTCTCCTCTGAAAAACACGGCATCGTAAAAATCAATAAAGGTTAAAACCAACTATTTATTTGTTATTTATATGCATTGGAAACGTTTTCCAGGACAGAGGAGTGCCCTGTCCCATCTGCGCTGAATATGGAGTTTTAAACCGTTAAACTGTAGATAACGACAGAGTAGTCTTTAAAATACGATACCGTAACAACAGTGTGATGTAAAGTGACTTTCTAAAACCACAGAACACTCACTCACTCACTCACTCACTCACTCACTCACTCACTCACTCACTCACTCACTCACTCACTCACTCACTCACTCACTCACTCACTCACTCACTCACTCACTCACTCACTCACTCACTCACTCACTCACTCACTCACTCACTCCACCTCTGCACACTCCCAGTAAACACAAAACATTTCAGTAACACACAGAATGTTTTGTGTTGGCTGGGGAACGGCTGTTCATCTATAACGTGCATCCCCATGAATCTCCATACCTTCCTCAATGCTAATCATCACCTGGCTAAAAACGCAGTGCCTTCACACACGCACAGGCAGGCCTGCCCGAAGGGATAAACAGCATCCCTGCAGCCTACACACTCATGAGAGAGAATCTTCTGGAACTCACAGGATGTCCACTCGAGCCCAGAGAAGCGCTCCTCTTTCTTATGGAGGCAGTTCTCCGTGGTGGCCACTAGGGGCCGCTGTCTGCGTGTTTGTGTGGCAGCATCTGCTGGGAATGGTTGACGTTAAGCGCATGGGTAACAGCAGTGTGTGTTTCCCTCACACAGACACGCACACGCACTCAGCACACATCCAATTGGCTGGAGTGGAGGATGAAAGAATGCACAGATTAATAGGGCGGCCTGTAGCGTAGTGGTTAAGGTAAATGACTGGGACACGCAAGGTCAGTGGTTCTAATCCCGGTGTAGCCACAATAAGATCCACACAGCCGTTGGGCCCTTGAACAAGGCCCTTAACCCTGCATTGCTCCAGGGGAGGACTGTCTCCTGCTTAGTCTAATCAACTGTACATCGCTCTGGATAAGAGCGTCTGCCAAAAAATGCCAATAATGTAATGTGCAACATCATCATAAAAAAAAAAAAAAACTACTTTTCATTTCCTTAAAGATTGCTACGGTAAACAAAATGTTTCCGTCACAGGAAGGAGCACAGAGGACCAGCATCCTTTAAACCTGGGACTGCAGCGACACGCCCCAGAGTCTCTCGGGCCTGCTGGACAGCCAGGCATTCTGTTTCTCCATCATTGCCGGAATGTGACAAATCACACGGCAGGCCACATTAAGGTGGAGTTGTCATCCAAAACTGACAGAAAATCACGGAAAGCACTGAAAACAGAGAAAACAAAATCGGGCAAGTCCCAGGACTTCCAAAACTCTGTGACACCAATGACTTACGGGACTAAAGAACAGCCAAAAAACAGCCTTCCTCATCACTGCTACCGTAACCGAGCAGATCTCCACACCTGACCACAACCCCTCTGCCAAAGCAGATCTCCACACCTGACCAAGTCCAGTTTTCAGGTAACACACTTTAGAAAATGTCCAGGGTTCAATTTTTGGATGTATTCTGGGACGTAGATGTTCCTCGGGTGTTAAGTGTAACTAAGCAACACACACACACACACACACACACACAATACATTCAATCCTCTTGTCGCTTTTTTTCCTGTTACATAAGAGATGATAAGGTGAACATGCTGACTGCATCACGTTCCCCTACATTGTTCTGGACTGCAGGATGAAATGCACCAGGCAAGATCAAACGGGTACAGAAAAGTCTCTGAATTCTGAATCCAACGCAAATACTGATTGACCCCAGGGCCGTCTCTCTGCCCCAAAGCCCTGTTTCATACCACTCCTCTCTGCCCCAAAGCCCTGTTTCATACCACTCCTCTCTACCCCAAAGCCCTGTTTCATACCACTCCTCTCTGCCCCAAAGCCCTGTTTCATACCACTCCTCTCTGCCCCAAAGCCCTGTTTCATACCACTCCTCTCTGCCCCAAAGCCCTGTTTCATACCACTCCTCTCTGCCCCAAAGCCCTGTTTCATACCACTCCTCTCTGCCCCAAAGCCCTGTTTCATACCACTCCTCTCTGCCCCAAAGCCCTGTTTCATACCACTCCTCTCTGCCCCAAAGCCCTGTTTCATACCACTCCTCTCTGCCCCAAAGCCCTGTTTCATACCACTCCTCTCTGCCCCAACGCCCTGTTTCATACCGCTCCTCTCTGCCCCAACGCCCTGTTTCATACCACTCCTCTCTGCCCCAAAGCCCTGTTTCATACCACTCCTCTCTGCCCCAAAGCCCTGTTTCATACCACTCCTCTCTGCCCCAAAGCCCTGTTTCATACCACTCCTCTCTGCCCCAACGCCCTGTTTCATACCGCTCCTCTCTGCCCCAACGCCCTGTTTCATACCACTCCTCTCTGCCCCACTGCAGTCTCAGGGCCAAAGCCCTGTTTCATACCACTCCTCTCTGCCCCACTGCAGTCTCAGGGCCAAAGCCCTGTTTCATACCACTCCTCTCTGCCCCAACGCCCTGTTTCATACCACTCCTCTCTGCCCCACTGCAGTCTCAGGGCCAAAGCCCTGTTTCATACCACTCCTCTCTGCCCCAAAGCCCTGTTTCATACCACTCCTCTCTGCCCCAAAGCCCTGTTTCATACCACTCCTCTCTGCCCCAAAGCCCTGTTTCATACCTCTCCTCTCTGCCCCAAAGTCCTGTTTCATACCTCTCCTCTCTGCCCCAAAGCCCTGTTTCATACCACTCCTCTCTGCCCCAAAGCCCTGTTTCATACCTCTCCTCTCTGCCCCAAAGCCCTGTTTCATACCACTCCTCTCTGCCCCAAAGCCCTGTTTCATACCACTCCTCTCTACCCCAAAGCCCTGTTTCATACCTCTCCTCTCTGCCCCAAAGCCCTGTTTCATACCACTCCTCTCTGCCCCACTGCAGTCTCAGGGCCAAAGCCCTGTTTCATACCACTCCTCTCTGCCCCAAAGCCCTGTTTCATACCACTCCTCTCTGCCCCAAAGCCCTGTTTCATACCACTCCTCTCTGCCCCAGTGCAGGCTCAGGGCCAAAGCCCTGTTTCATACCACTCCTCTCTGCCCCACTGCAGTCTCAGGGCCAAAGCCCTGTTTCATACCACTCCTCTCTGCCCCAAAGCCCTGTTTCATACCACTCCTCTCTGCCCCAGTGCAGGCTCAGGGCCAAAGCCCTGTTTCATACCACTCCTCTCTGCCCCAGTGCAGGCTCAGGGCCAAAGCCCTGTTTCATACCACTCCTCTCTGCCCCAGTGCAGGCTCAGGGCCAAAGCCCTGTTTCATACCACTCCTCTCTGCCCCACTGCAGGCCCGCTGGGCGGTCCGGGGGCCAGGGCCATCTCTCACAGTTATGTTTATGATGATGTGTCTCGTGAGGGACGATGTTATTGTGTGGAGCTGGAGGGCAGCCCATGGGCTCTTATGTAACAGACAGGGGCGCAGTTCTCCCGGCGACCAGCAGAGGGAGCCGAGAGCGCAGGTTATCTGTATTCTTGCCCTAAACAGCACCAACATCAAGCAAGACAACAGCACAGTTAGAGAGAGTCCACACAGAGACAACAGCACAGTTAGAGAGAGTCCACACAGAGACAACAGCACAGTTAGAGAGAGAGTCCACACAGGGATAACAGCACAGTTAGAGAGAGAGTCCACACAGAGATAACAGCACAGTTAGAGAGAGAGTCCACACAGGGATAACAGCACAGTTAGAGAGAGTCCACACAGGGATAACAGCACAGTTAGAGAGAGAGTCCACACAGAGATAACAGCACAGTTAGAGAGAGTCCACACAGAGATAACAGCACAGTTAGAGAGAGTCCACACAGGGATAACAGCACAGTTAGAGAGAGTCAACACAGGGATAACAGCACAGTTAGAGAGAGTCCACATGAGGCCATGTTTAGAGCGGACTGGGCCAGCAACCAGCGGCAGCAAGAACGCTACCACAACCACAGAGCTTTCCCTGCACAAAACCACAACAGAACCGCCCAACACACACACACACACACACACACACACACACACACACACACACAGCCCTACGCCTCAAACCACAGCACACAGCACAAGCTGTCAGCACTGCCACTAACTACAGCCGGGTAAAATCCCTACAGACTCATATCCACACTGTGTGCAGTCTGTGTGACAGCAGGACTCTACAGACCAGGGGTCACACGGTTAAACTGTAACCGGTTACAAAAAATCTATAACCGATAACCGATATTTTTTTTCTGAAAGTGAAATTGTAAGCTCAGTTTAAACTAAATGCACGTTCATCACCACGCGTATTATTGCGCTTCTGAACTAGCAATCGACTAGCTTCAGTAGTTTGAACAAGCAATCTGGCCATTTCAGGGGGTTTAAAATGCAAACACCACAGGGAATTGAATGTTACAGTATTAGAGTTATCAAACTCTGTGGCTGTTTGTTGACTTATGGCTATTTGTTACGTTATGTCGTTTCCTAAGGTTCAGAGAAGATCCGTGTTTATTCTTTCACACGCGAATTCAAACTACAGCAAACTGAACATAGCTTTCCACTATGCTGTATCTACATAAAAATAAACAAAGCAATACATCATTGCACAAAATATTACAATACGCTGTTATACATTGAAATCCACAAGCTACAGTCGTACATGCAAGCAATCTGCAGCCATTTCAGAGGGTTACGTATGCAAACACAGCATGGAATTGAATGCTACAGTACTACAGTTGTCAAATAATTTATGTGTGTTTTAAATCTGTAGCTGTTAGTTCACTTATGGCTTATTCTATGGTTTGTTCATTTATGGCTTATTCTATGGTTTGTTCATCCGTGTTTATTCGTTGACACGCGAATTTAAACTATCCGCAAACCGAACTTCGCTTTCCACTATGTGGTATCAACATGAAAATAAATAAAGCAATACATTATCTTTAGGCTCTTTATCATCGGATAATCTCACACGTTAATCTCACCACCATTATTGTCCCACGCCATATGAAATGCATTGGCATATAAAATGCAAGTTTAGCGTCACATAAGAATATATCAAATTGTACAGAGACCTGCACTGGCATTAAAGTCATTAGACCAGCCGCCTATGGTAAAATAGACCGGGTGTTATATTATATCAGACAAATATTGCGTGACCACGGAATATTGAGTGCACAACCCCGTAGTTGTTAACAGCAGCATATTTACAGATTTCATGGCAATCAAGTATATCAGGCAGAACAGAAGACAGAGAAGAGGGATGAAAACATGAAGAATTATTTTAACGGATGCATAAAACAAAAAAAAATGACACACGATCGACCAGCATGGACGTAAACCACAGGGATTTAACAACAGATTTCTGCAACTGTGAGGTTACACTGCACAATGTCAATGTAAATGTAAATATTTAATTTGGTAATTAGGCTGACTTACTATTATCCGACTTGACAATGCTTACATTTATCTTTTGCGATGGGCCAAAATAACGTTTGGAAATGCAACTACATTTCTCAGTGATCCAGTAAAAGTAAAAAAATAAATAAAAATAAAAAGAATACGACCCCAAGCGGCCATAAGCAACATCGGTTAACCGGTTAACCGTTTAAAAAATGGGATGGTACCCGGTTACAAAAACTGATGATTTGTCACATCCCTACAACAGACCACATCCACACTGTGTAACAGGAGTCTACAGACCCACATCCACACTGTGTGTAACAGCAGGAGTCTACAGACCACATCCACACTGTGTGTAACAGGAGTCTACAGACCCACATCCACACTGTGTAACAGGAGTCTACAGACCACATCCACACTGTGTGTAACAACAGGAGTCTACAGACCACATCCACACTGTGTGTAACAGGAGTCTACAGACCACATCCACACTGTGTGTAACAGGAGTCTACAGACCACATCCACACTGTGTGTAACAGCAGGAGTCTACAGACCACATCCACACTGTGTGTAACAGCAGGAGTCTACAGACCCACATCCACACTGTGTGTAACAGGAGTCTACAGACCACATCCACACTGTGTAACAGGAGTCTACAGACCCACATCCACACTGTGTGTAACAGGAGTCTACAGACCACATCCACACTGTGTGTAACAGGAGTCTACAGACCCACATCCACACTGTGTAACAGGAGCCTACAGACCCACATCCACACTGTGTGTAACAGCAGGAGTCTACAGACCACATCCACACTGTGTAACAGGAGTCTACAGACCACATCCACACTGTGTGTAACAGGAGTCTACAGACCCACATCCACACTGTGTGTAACAGGAGTCTACAGACCCACATCCACACTGTGTAACAGGAGCCTACAGACCCACATCCACACTGTGTGTAACAGCAGGAGTCTACAGACCCACATCCACACTGTGTGTAACAGCAGGAGTCTACAGACCACATCCACACTGTGTGTAACAGGAGTCTACAGACCACATCCACACTGTGTGTAACAGGAGTCTACAGACCACATCCACACTGTATGCAACAGGAGTCTACAGACCACATCCACACTGTGTGTAACAGGAGTCTACAGACCCACATCCACACTGTGTGTAACAGCAGGAGTCTACAGACCACATCCACACTGTGTGTAACAGCAGGAGTCTACAGACCACATCCACACTGTGTGTAACAGCAGGAGTCTACAGACCACATCCACACTGTGTGTAACAGGAGTCTACAGACCCACATCCACACTGTGTGTAACAGGAGGAGTCTACAGACTGACATCCACACTGTGTGTAACAGCAGGAGTTTGAGTATCTGTGCCTGGGATCTTCAAATCTGCCCTCCAATCCAAATCCAGCCCTGATATTCTTTTCTCCTGGGTAATTAGCTGAACAATTAGTGCTGCTGAATGACCAGGCTATCTTCACACCTGACTCCCAGGTAAAGGGAGGGTGAACACACCTGACTCCCAGGTAAAGGGAGGGTGAACACACCTGACTCCCAGGTAAAGGGAGGGTGAACACACCTGACTCCCAGGTAAAGGGAGGGTGAACACACCTGACTCCCAGGTAAAGGGAGGGTGAACACACCTGACTCCCAGGTAAAGGGAGGGTGAACACACCTGACTCCCAGGTAAAGGGAGGGTGGTCACACCTGACTCCCAGGTAAAGGGAGGGTGAACACACCTGACTCCCAGGTAAAGGGAGGGTGGTCACACCTGACTCCCAGGTAAAGGGAGGGTGGTCACTGGGCCTTTGAGCACTGTGATTGGATGATCTCTGGTGAGATGAGGATGATGAGTGCAGTGTGGAGGTTGAAAGCCTACCTCTCCTGCCTTTGTCTTCTTCCTGAAAAGAAGGAGAGGAGAGTCAGCATGGCCGTCAGGAAGACGTGCTCACCTGGGGTGATCAGACAGGAGGCCGCCAGCAGGGATTTAATTACAGCCGGGCAGGAGATGGGGTATACTCACGGGGTAGGGGCAGGAGATGGGGAATACTCACGGGGTAGGGGCAGGAGATGGGGTATACTCACAGTGTAGGGGCAGGAGATGGGGTATACTCACGGGGTAGGGACAGGAGATGGGGTATACTCACGGGGTAGGGGCAGGAGATGGGGTATACTCACGGGGTAGGGGCAGGAGATGGGGTATACTCACGGTGCGGGGGCAGGAGATGGGGTATACTCACGGTGTAGGGGCAGGAGATGGGGTATACTCACGGTGTAGGGGCAGGAGATGGGGTATACTCACGGTGTAGGGGCAGGAGATGGGGTATACTCACGGTGTAGGGGCAGGAGATGGGGTATACTCACGGGGTAGGGGCAGGAGATGGGGTATACTCACGGGGTAGGGGCAGGAGATGGGGTATACTCACGGGGTAGGGGCAGGAGATGGGGTATACTCACGGCGTGGGGGCAGGAGATGGGGTATACTCACGGGGTAGGGGCAGGAGATGGGGTATACTCACGGTGTAGGGGCAGGAGATGGGGTATACTCACGGGCTAGGGGCAGGAGATGGGGTACACTCACGGTGTAGGGGCAGGAGATGGGGTATACTCACGGGGTAGGGGCAGGAGATGGGGTATACTCACGGGGTAGGGGCAGGAGATGGGGTATACTCACGGTGTAGGGGCAAGAGATGGCGGTATACTCATGGTGTAGGGGCAGGAGATGGGGTATACTCACAGTGTAGGGGCAGGAGATGGGGTATACTCACGGGGTAGGGGCAGGAGATGGGGTATACTCACGGTGTAGGGGCAGGAGATGGCGGTATACTCATGGTGTAGGGGCAGGAGATGGGGTATACTCACGGTGCGGGGGCAGGAGACGGGGTATACTCACGGGGTAGGGGCAGGAGATGGGGTATACTCACGGTGTAGGGGCAGGAGATGGGGTATACTCACGGGGTAGGGGCAGGAGATGGGGTACACTCACGGTGTAGGGGCAGGAGATGGGGTATACTCACGGGGTAGGGGCAGGAGATGGGGTATACTCACGGGGTAGGGGCAGGAGATGGGGTATACTCACGGTGTAGGGGCAGGAGATGGCGGTATACTCATGGTGTAGGGGCAGGAGATGGGGTATACTCACGGTGCGGGGGCAGGAGACGGGGTATACTCATGGTGCGGGGGCAGGAGATGGGGTATACTCACGGGGTAGGGGCAGGAGATGGGGTATACTCACGGGGTAGGGGCAGGAGATGGGGTATACTCACGGCGTGGGGGCAGGAGATGGGGTATACTCACGGGGTAGGGGCAGGAGATGGGGTATACTCACGGGGTAGGGGCAGGAGATGGGGTACACTCACGGTGTAGGGGCAGGAGATGGGGTATACTCACGGGGTAGGGGCAGGAGATGGGGTATACTCACGGGGTAGGGGCAGGAGATGGGGTATACTCACGGTGTAGGGGCAGGAGATGGGGTATACTCACGGGGTAGGGGCAGGAGATGGGGTATACTCACGGGGTAGGGGCAGGAGATGGGGTATACTCACGGGGTAGGGGCAGGAGATGGGGTATACTCACGGTGCGGGGGCAGGAGATGGGGTATACTCACGGTGTAGGGGCAGGAGATGGGGTATACTCACGGTGTAGGGGCAGGAGATGGGGTATACTCACGGTGTAGGGGCAGGAGATGGGGTATACTCACGGGGTAGGGGCAGGAGATGGGGTATACTCACGGTGTAGGGGCAGGAGATGGGGTATACTCACGGGGTAGGGGCAGGAGATGGGGTACACTCACGGTGTAGGGGCAGGAGATGGGGTATACTCACGGGGTAGGGGCAGGAGATGGGGTATACTCACGGGGTAGGGGCAGGAGATGGGGTATACTCACGGTGTAGGGGCAGGAGATGGGGTATACTCACGGGCTAGGGGCAGGAGATGGGGTACACTCACGGTGTAGGGGCAGGAGATGGGGTATACTCACGGGGTAGGGGCAGGAGATGGGGTATACTCACGGGGTAGGGGCAGGAGATGGGGTATACTCACGGTGTAGGGGCAAGAGATGGCGGTATACTCATGGTGTAGGGGCAGGAGATGGGGTATACTCACAGTGTAGGGGCAGGAGATGGGGTATACTCACGGGGTAGGGGCAGGAGATGGGGTATACTCACGGTGTAGGGGCAGGAGATGGCGGTATACTCATGGTGTAGGGGCAGGAGATGGGGTATACTCACGGTGCGGGGGCAGGAGACGGGGTATACTCATGGTGCGGGGGCAGGAGACGGGGTATACTCACGGGGTAGGGGCAGGAGATGGGGTATACTCACGGTGTAGGGGCAGGAGATGGGGTATACTCACGGGGTAGGGGCAGGAGATGGGGTACACTCACGGTGTAGGGGCAGGAGATGGGGTATACTCACGTGGTAGGGGCAGGAGATGGGGTATACTCACGGGGTAGGGGCAGGAGATGGGGTATACTCACGGTGTAGGGGCAGGAGATGGCGGTATACTCATGGTGTAGGGGCAGGAGATGGGGTATACTCACGGTGCGGGGGCAGGAGACGGGGTATACTCATGGTGCGGGGGCAGGAGATGGGGTATACTCACGGGGTAGGGGCAGGAGATGGGGTATACTCACGGGGTAGGGGCAGGAGATGGGGTATACTCACGGCGTGGGGGCAGGAGATGGGGTATACTCACGGGGTAGGGGCAGGAGATGGGGTATACTCACGGGGTAGGGGCAGGAGATGGGGTACACTCACGGTGTAGGGGCAGGAGATGGGGTATACTCACGGGGTAGGGGCAGGAGATGGGGTATACTCACGGGGTAGGGGCAGGAGATGGGGTATACTCACGGTGTAGGGGCAAGAGATGGCGGTATACTCATGGTGTAGGGGCAGGAGATGGGGTATACTCACAGTGTAGGGGCAGGAGATGGGGTATACTCACGGGGTAGGGGCAGGAGATGGGGTATACTCACGGTGTAGGGGCAGGAGATGGCGGTATACTCATGGTGTAGGGGCAGGAGATGGGGTATACTCACGGTGCGGGGGCAGGAGACGGGGTATACTCATGGTGCGGGGGCAGGAGACGGGGTATACTCACGGGGTAGGGGCAGGAGATGGGGTATACTCACGGTGTAGGGGCAGGAGATGGGGTATACTCACGGGGTAGGGGCAGGAGATGGGGTACACTCACGGTGTAGGGGCAGGAGATGGGGTATACTCACGGGGTAGGGGCAGGAGATGGGGTATACTCACGGGGTAGGGGCAGGAGATGGGGTATACTCACGGTGTAGGGGCAGGAGATGGCGGTATACTCATGGTGTAGGGGCAGGAGATGGGGTATACTCACGGTGCGGGGGCAGGAGACGGGGTATACTCACGGTGCGGGGGCAGGAGACGGGGTATACTCACGGGGTAGGGGCAGGAGATGGGGTATACTCACGGTGTAGGGGCAGGAGATGGGGTATACTCACGGGGTAGGGGCAGGAGATGGGGTACACTCACGGTGTAGGGGCAGGAGATGGGGTATACTCACGGGGTAGGGGCAGGAGATGGGGTATACTCACGGGGTAGGGGCAGGAGATGGGGTATACTCACGGTGTAGGGGCAGGAGATGGCGGTATACTCATGGTGTAGGGGCAGGAGATGGGGTATACTCACGGTGCGGGGGCAGGAGACGGGGTATACTCATGGTGCGGGGGCAGGAGATGGGGTATACTCACGGGGTAGGGGCAGGAGATGGGGTATACTCACGGGGTAGGGGCAGGAGATGGGGTATACTCACGGCGTGGGGGCAGGAGATGGGGTATACTCACGGGGTAGGGGCAGGAGATGGGGTATACTCACGGGGTAGGGGCAGGAGATGGGGTACACTCACGGTGTAGGGGCAGGAGATGGGGTATACTCACGGGGTAGGGGCAGGAGATGGGGTATACTCACGGGGTAGGGGCAGGAGATGGGGTATACTCACGGTGTAGGGGCAGGAGATGGGGTATACTCACGGGGTAGGGGCAGGAGATGGGGTATACTCACGGGGTAGGGGCAGGAGATGGGGTATACTCACGGGGTAGGGGCAGGAGATGGGGTATACTCACGGTGCGGGGGCAGGAGATGGGGTATACTCACGGTGTAGGGGCAGGAGATGGGGTATACTCACGGTGTAGGGGCAGGAGATGGGGTATACTCACGGTGTAGGGGCAGGAGATGGGGTATACTCACGGGGTAGGGGCAGGAGATGGGGTATACTCACGGTGTAGGGGCAGGAGATGGGGTATACTCACGGGGTAGGGGCAGGAGATGGGGTACACTCACGGTGTAGGGGCAGGAGATGGGGTATACTCACGGGGTAGGGGCAGGAGATGGGGTATACTCACGGGGTAGGGGCAGGAGATGGGGTATACTCACGGTGTAGGGGCAGGAGATGGGGTATACTCACGGGCTAGGGGCAGGAGATGGGGTACACTCACGGTGTAGGGGCAGGAGATGGGGTATACTCACGGGGTAGGGGCAGGAGATGGGGTATACTCACGGGGTAGGGGCAGGAGATGGGGTATACTCACGGTGTAGGGGCAAGAGATGGCGGTATACTCATGGTGTAGGGGCAGGAGATGGGGTATACTCACAGTGTAGGGGCAGGAGATGGGGTATACTCACGGGGTAGGGGCAGGAGATGGGGTATACTCACGGTGTAGGGGCAGGAGATGGCGGTATACTCATGGTGTAGGGGCAGGAGATGGGGTATACTCACGGTGCGGGGGCAGGAGACGGGGTATACTCATGGTGCGGGGGCAGGAGACGGGGTATACTCACGGGGTAGGGGCAGGAGATGGGGTATACTCACGGTGTAGGGGCAGGAGATGGGGTATACTCACGGGGTAGGGGCAGGAGATGGGGTACACTCACGGTGTAGGGGCAGGAGATGGGGTATACTCACGGGGTAGGGGCAGGAGATGGGGTATACTCACGGGGTAGGGGCAGGAGATGGGGTATACTCACGGTGTAGGGGCAGGAGATGGCGGTATACTCATGGTGTAGGGGCAGGAGATGGGGTATACTCACGGTGCGGGGGCAGGAGACGGGGTATACTCATGGTGCGGGGGCAGGAGATGGGGTATACTCACGGGGTAGGGGCAGGAGATGGGGTATACTCACGGGGTAGGGGCAGGAGATGGGGTATACTCACGGCGTGGGGGCAGGAGATGGGGTATACTCACGGGGTAGGGGCAGGAGATGGGGTATACTCACGGGGTAGGGGCAGGAGATGGGGTACACTCACGGTGTAGGGGCAGGAGATGGGGTATACTCACGGGGTAGGGGCAGGAGATGGGGTATACTCACGGGGTAGGGGCAGGAGATGGGGTATACTCACGGTGTAGGGGCAAGAGATGGCGGTATACTCATGGTGTAGGGGCAGGAGATGGGGTATACTCACAGTGTAGGGGCAGGAGATGGGGTATACTCACGGGGTAGGGGCAGGAGATGGGGTATACTCACGGTGTAGGGGCAGGAGATGGCGGTATACTCATGGTGTAGGGGCAGGAGATGGGGTATACTCACGGTGCGGGGGCAGGAGACGGGGTATACTCATGGTGCGGGGGCAGGAGACGGGGTATACTCACGGGGTAGGGGCAGGAGATGGGGTATACTCACGGTGTAGGGGCAGGAGATGGGGTATACTCACGGGGTAGGGGCAGGAGATGGGGTACACTCACGGTGTAGGGGCAGGAGATGGGGTATACTCACGGGGTAGGGGCAGGAGATGGGGTATACTCACGGGGTAGGGGCAGGAGATGGGGTATACTCACGGTGTAGGGGCAGGAGATGGCGGTATACTCATGGTGTAGGGGCAGGAGATGGGGTATACTCACGGTGCGGGGGCAGGAGACGGGGTATACTCATGGTGCGGGGGCAGGAGACGGGGTATACTCACGGTGCGGGGGCAGGAGACGGCGGACTCCGGTGGGTACACGATGAAGTGGCGCAGAGTGAAGCCGAAGCCCTGCGGCGTGCGGAGGAGGCGGAGCTTAGAGGGGCCGGGCCAGGAGAACAGCTCCTCCTCCTCTGTGCCCGAGGACACGCCCCCGCTCCGCCCCCTCTCACTCTCCCTCTCCCGCCCATCAGTCTGCTTGGCCTGAGAGAGAGAGAGAGGGAGGGAGGGAGGGATGGAGAGTGGGAGGAGAGAGAGAGAGAGAGAGAGAGAGAGAGATATGCAGTGGTGAGAACAGGCACTGTGAGAAATGAGCCCTCTCCACAGCAACACATGTACCCTGACAGGGTATAGACCCATAGGACCGATGGATAACATGTACAGTCTGTGGGCCTGTTCACTGAGCTCACACAGGGCTAAGTGTGGGCCTGTTCACTGAGCTCACACAGGGCTAAGTGTGGGTCTGTGCACTGAGCTCACACAGGGCTAAGTGTGGGTCTGTGCACTGAGCTCACACAGGGCTAAGCGCTGGGTCTGTACACTGAGCTCATACAGGGCTAAGTGTGGGTCTGTGCACTGAGCTCACAGGGCTAAGCGTGGGTGGGGGTGGTCACTGAGCTCACACAGGGCTAAGCGTGGGTGGGGGTGGTCACTGAGCTCACACAGGGCTAAGCGTGGGTGGGGGTGGTCACTGAGCTCACACAGGGCTAAGCGTGGGTGGGGGTGGTCACTGAGCTCACACAGGGCTAAGCGTGGGTGGGGGTGGTCACTGAGCTCACACAGGGCTAAGCGTGGGTGGGGGTGGTCACTGAGCTCACACAGGGCTAAGCGCTGGGTGGGTCTGTACACTGAGCTCACACAGGGCTAAGCGCTGGGTGGGGGTGGTGAATTCCAGGAGGGACTGAGGGTGAAGTAACACGCCAGACTGCCTGAACCCCCTGACCTCATCCCAGCCAGCGGAACAGACACACACCATCCCATGAGCCAAGCAGGAAAGCACACGCAAACTTTTCAGCTGCTAGTGTAAATGGATACAATGGTGTGAACACACAGACACAGACACAGACACAGACACAGACACAGACACAGACACAGACACAGACACAGACACACACACACACACACCTAACCCCCTAACCACCTGAAGAGCTGGTTGGTGTCTAGTAGCCAAGTCGCCATTGGTGTGTGTGTGTGTGTAAATGGGTGAATGAGAAGCATCAATTGTTTTGTATTAGCTATTGTATTGTTGTACTCAGGATATTCTAGCTGCCAACTGTGGTATGCTAGTTTGGAAGTTGATGTATTCTTCAAGGGTTCCGATTATATCTGTACGGTTACACTAGGACTTGGAACTGTCCTCTCAGGTCCTCTTCGCACTTGTACTTGTGTTTGATCTGCACTTCGCTGTACGTCGCTCTGGATAAGAGCGTCTGCTAAATGCCTTGTAATATAATGTTATGCACAGCACTTTGGATAAAGGTGCTATATAACTGCCAACCTTTGAAGTTGTATCAGAGGGATACAGAGCCTTTCTCCTCTCATAGCAGAGGGGCGGGGCTTTACACAACACAGTCTGATGATGTCACACTGGGTCAGGATCCTGACTGGACGCCCCCAGCAGGTCACACAGGGAACTGCAGTTTAACGCTGTGTTCTGTTCACAAGCTCATCTGATGCTTTTATGCAGGGAAACGCACAGGGTCAGGGAAATGCACAGGGTCAGGGAAACGCACAGGGTCAGGGAAAGGCACAGGGTCAGGGAAAGGCACAGGGTCAGGGAAAGGCACAGGGTCAGGGAAACGCACAGGGTCAGGGAAACGCACAGGGTCAGGGAAAGGCACAGGGTCAGGGAAACGCACAGGGTCAGGGAAACGCACAGGGTCAGGGAAACGCACAGGGTCAGGGCTGGGGTATCAGGACCCAGATCTAGCGCTGAAATGAGAACAGACACCGAGCAGGAAGTAACCCACTAAACACCCTTACATAAACTTTGAAGAGTAAAAGTGAAAAGCTGGATGAGATAAGAATCAGAATGTCAGCACAGCTCAGGCAGAAAGAACAGAGAGAGGAAGACGGGCACTCACACTCACACTCACACACTCACACACTCACACACTCACACACTCACACACTCACACACTCACACACTCACACTCACACTCACACTCACACTCACACTCACACTCACACTCTCTCACTCTCTACACCTCCATGTTTTGTGTGTGAGGTGCACATATTTAACATACAGCTGCACTGATCTCATTGTGGCCACACTGGGACTGAACCAGCACCCCTCCAGGTCCCAGTCCAGCACAGGACTGTACCGCACACAGCACTTCAGATCAATCACACCGGGATGATTCTCATTTATCTAGCGGATAATACGTGTGCAATACTTGTATACCAAAGGTCACTGGAACAACTACAGAACGCAGGTCAGAAAGGGTACAATTCACGAATAGAATCAGTTTCTATAGCCACAAACTTCAAGTGTAGTTCTCACGGTAAGCACAGGCTAAGTCTGTGTGATCTCTCCCGCTGTGCAACTGAGCCAACCATGAGGACCAGAAGGCAGGGTGAGCACTTTATGAGAGTATATAGGTTCCAATACACCAGACAAGCTTTTTTAAAACCATCATCACCATCACCATCATCATCATCACCATCACTATCATCGTCATCATCACCATCACCATCACCATCACCATCCCAGAAATATGCACAGGCACAGAAATAAAGCAGTAAAGCGTGCTCTGTGCTGCATGGCATGTGTCATCCGTAGCTGAGCACCAATCAAACGCAGGGAAAGTTAAAGGTCAGGGGTCAAAGTACACACCAGAGTATACACACACTCAAACACACTATACTCACACACACACTCACACTCAGACACACACACACACACACACACTCACTCACAGACCCATATACACACACTTCACCTGCACACGCACTCATGTATACCTTCATAGACTCTCATACACACACACTGCAATTCTGACCAATGGCAACTACTCTTAACCATAATGAAACCCTAGGGAAATTACAGGCCAGAACCCTCTCTCCCTTTCTCTCTCAAGCATGGACACAGAACTGCCAAAACAATCATTTACATACAACACCAACCCTCAGCCACAGTATTACTACCACAGCCACAATATTACAACCCACAGCCACAATATTACACCCCACAGCCACAGTATTCACTTCCTGAGAAATATGTTTGATACTCATTGTTCCAAGAAGGCAAGATCTTTAAAGGTGGATCCTAAAGATTCTAAAGGAAACAGAGCAGCACCAGATCAACAGGACACTCTCTCTCACACTCTCTCTCACTCTCTCTCACTCTCTCTCACTCTCTCTCACTCTCTCTCACTCTCTCTCACTCTCTCTCACTCACTCTCACTCACTCTCACTCTCTCACTCTCTCACTCTCTCACTCTCACACAGACTCACATAGACTCTCACACACACACACACATATATACAAACACACACACACACAGCCTGACACAAACACAGTCTCACACACTCTAACAGACTCTCACAAGACTCTCTCTCTCTCTCTCTCTCTCTCTCTCTCGTGTGTGTGCGTGTGTGTGTGTGTGCGTCAGCAGCCATTTCATGCATTAGAAACGAGGTGTGGACTTTAAAGAGAACGAGCTCTGAAGTGCTGAAACACCGTGACCATGAGCAGGGCCAGCAGCCCGACAGGAACTCACTTTTAAAACAGGGGAAGCAGAGCAGCTCAGGAGGTGGAGCTCGCAGAAAAAAAACTATCACTGACAGAGGGAGAGCAGTGTCAGTGTGTGTAAGGCAACACCCTCCTGTAGTGCACCAGACTCACACACCTGCACTGGACACACACACACCTGCACCAGACTCACACACCTGCACTGGACACACACACACCTGCACCAGACTCACACACCTGCACTGGACACACACACACCTGCACCAGAC
>NC_083768.1:1568189-1577609 GCF_963514075.1 Conger conger | reverse complement strand
TGAAAATATGTCTGAGGCGTTATCTCCAGGAAACTAGTTTCTGTAACGAGTGCCCACGGTTACTCATCCCATCTTCACTGCCCGACTGCAAAGAATGAAATCCTGTGCGTCTGCACTTTTAGAATGAGTGTTGATTGTGCTTGATTATGCCATTTTCAGGAGTTTACTCATCTACAGCACCCAGCCTACACCTCACCCCCGCCCCTAGCCAAGCTGAGCCAAGGAGGAGTGTGTGTTGGGCTGTGTTGGGCAGTGTTCAGCTGCGTTCAGCAGTGTTCAGCAGCGTTCAGCTGTGTACAGCTACGTTCAGCAGTGTTCAGCAGCGTTCAGCTGTGTACAGCTAGGTTCAGCAGTGTTCAGCTGTGTACAGCACCTGTTTTGGCTGCCCAAGACATGCCAATCAGTGTCAATCAATCAAAGATAAATGAACTTTGATTGATTGACATTGTCAGGGGGGGATTTCAGGGGCGGTTAGAATGGAAGCCGGCCAGGCAGAGTTGGATTACAGAAGCATATTACGGGATAATGGATCCTAATGGACCCATTCACACGGAGAGGAAAGCTCTTGCACAATTCCCAGGACCCTATAGGATCCTGTGCCGCGGTAATGGGATTAACGGGAATTACAGAGTTCCAGTGTCTGCAGAGAGACCAGATCGCTTCTCAGAGCAGTGTAATGAGGAGAGAGAGGAGGGGGGGAGAGAGAGAGAGAGGGGGGGAGAGAGAGGGAGGGGAGAGAGAGGGGGGAGAGAGGAGAGGGGTGGGGGGGGAGAGAGAGAGAGAGAGAGTGAGAGAGGGGGGGAGAGAGAGGGAGGGGGAGAGAGAGAGGGGGGGGAGAGAGAGAGAGAGAGAGAGAGAGAGGGGGGGGGGAGAGAGGGGGAGGGGGGGAGAGAGGGGGGGAGAGAGAGAGAGGGAGGGGGGAGAAGAGAGAGAGGGGGGGGAGAGAGAGAGAGAGAGAGAGGGAGAGGGGGGGAGAGAGAGAGAGAGAGAGAGAGATGAGGGGGGGAAGAGAGAGAGAGGGGGGGAGAGAGCCGGCTTTCGCTCAGTGGAGATCAGCGGTGCACTAATCTACACTAGACCTTACTCATTATACGGCTTTTTATCCAACTTAGACCAGACTTGACGTTAATGGCAACAGATAATTGACACTTCACTTAATTATTATGTCGTCTGACCCAGCTGGGGACTAGTATGCTCCGGGTCATTACAGCTGGAAATATTCACGACTCCCTGAGCGCTTCACCACCATTCATTAAGACAGCTGGACCCAAAATGCCCTTTTCCCTCAATTCAGTCAATTCTTCATGACCATACGAATACCTCACTTTATTGTACGTCACTCTGGATAGCAGTGGGGCTGGGGTGATACTGGGAGCAGCAGTGGGGCTGGGTGATACTGGGAGCAGCAGTGGGGCTGTGTGGGGATACTGGGAGCAGCAGTAAGGCTGTGTGGGGATACTGGGAGCAGCAGTAAGGCTGTGTGGGGATACTGGGAGCAGCAGTAAGGCTGTGTGGGGATACTGGGAGCAGCAGTGGGGCTGTGTGGGGATACTGGGAGCAGCTGTAAGGCTGTGTGGGGATACTGGGAGCAGCAGTGGGTTTGTGATGATACTGGGAGCAGCAGTGGGTGTGTGATGATACTGGGAGCAGCAGTGGTGTGTGATGATACTGGGAGCAGCAGTGGGTTTGTGATGATACTGGGAGCAGCAGTGGGGCTGTGTGGGGATACTGGGAGCAGCAGTGGGGCTGGGTCATACTGGGAGCAGCAGTGGGTTTGTGATGATACTGGGAGCAGCAGTGGGGCTGTGTGGGGATACTGGGAGCAGCAGTGGGGCTGTGATGATACTGGGAGCAGCAGTGGGCTTTGTGTGGGGATACTGGGAGCAGCAGTGGGGCTGGGTGATACTGGGAGCAGCAGTGGGTTTGTGATGATACTGGGAGCAGCACGTGGGTTTGTGATGATACTGGGAGCAGCAGTGGGTTTGTGATGATACTGGGAGCAGCAGGTGGTTTGTGATGATACTGGGAGCAGCAGTGGGTTTGTGATGATACTGGGAGCAGCAGTGGGTTTGTGATGATACTGGGAGCAGCAGTGGGTTGTGATGATACTGCACTGGGCTCTGGCTCTGTTCAGCACACATCCGGCAGCGCGTGAGATGGGCCTAGATGAGAAACAGCCCAGTCGGGCGAGATGGGCCGTGTGGAATGGGATGACTGGACCGGGCCCAGGGAAGGCACACGAGCACTCAGGCCCCACAGCTACAGGACCAGGGCTGCTGATACCTTCACCGAGATCCTTCATCTCCTGTGAGAGCAGTCTGCTCTGCTCTGAACTTCCCCACAGCACAGTGTCTCACACACACACCCCTGTTCCCACAGTGGTGTGTTATCTGTGCGCTGGCTGTAAACATGACACACACACACACACACATTACATTACATGGCATTTAGCAGATGCTCTTATCCAGAGCGACGTACAATGAAGTGCAGATCAAACACAAGTATGAGTGCTAAGAGGACCTGAGAGGACAGTACAGTTCAGAGTCCTAGTGTAAACATACAGATAATCAGAACCCTTGAAGAGTACAATCAACTTCCAAACTAGCATACCACAGTTTGGCAGCTAGAATACCCTGAGTAAACAATACAACAGCCAATAAAAAACACCAATATCTATACAAGTAACAGTATCTATACAATCTATACATAAGTGTCATTACAGTCTAAGGCTAATCATGGTGGTGAGTACACTCACACACTCTCACACACACTCACACACCTCTCACACACTCTCACACACTCTCACACACTCTCACACACTCTCACACACTCTCACACACCTCTCACACACTCTCACACACTCTCACACACTCACACCACACTCACACACACTCACACACATCTCTCACACACTCTCACACACTCTCACACACACTCACACACACTCACACACACTCACACACACACACACACACACACACACACACTCACACACACACACACTCTCAACACACACTCTCACACACACACACACACACTCACAACACTCCACACACTCACACACACTCACACACACTCACACCACACTCACACACACTCACACACACTCACACACACTCACACACACACCACACAACACACACACACACACACTCACACACACTCACACACACACACTCTCACACACACTCACACACACTCACACACACTCACACACACTCACACACACACACTCACAACACACTCACACACACTCACAACACACTCACACACACTCACACACACACAGGAGCAGAGCAGAGTCTGCAGAGGAGGGAGCACAACGGTGTGGTAATGTGTAATGTGTGTACATGCTCTGTGAGAGATTGGGGGGGGGGGGCAGGCGGGTTGGTCAGGACCGGTTCTGGGTTGGAGGGGGTGTAGAGTGGAGGCACAGTCTCACACACTGTCTCTCTGACACACAAGAAGTCACACATGGAGCTGGTTAGTGTGAGAAACGCATGTGGAGCGCAGCTCAGCGTACCACACACTCCCCACCACACGCATGTTTACAGCCAGCGCACACATAACACACCACACACCACTGCGGGAACAACGGGGGTGTCACCCCCACACTCTGTCTGAGCACCTTCATCCTCATCTTCCTCACCCTCCACAACTCCATCTTCCAACTCCACAATAAGGTTATGTAAAATTAATGATTTTATTGACTAATGATTAGCTACTTACCGACTAATGATGATGATGCTATACGCTCGCACTGCCTTTAACATGCCCCTCCCACCACCCCCTGCCCCCCCGCCCCCCCCCCCCTGCCCCCCTGCCCCCCGCCCCCCGCCCCCCGCTGCACCAGATGCTGGGATGAATATTTTATGAAGCTGAGGCTTCAGAGCTGGAGCACAAAGGCCAGCTTCAGAGAGCTGTGGTTTCTTCCGGGCGGTGAACAGAGGGCTGTCAGCCCCACACACCCCCACACAGCCTCACACCACCCCACACAGCCCAACACAGCCCCACACCCCCACACAGCCCCACATAGCCCCACACAGCCCAACACAGCCCAACACAGCCCCACACAGTCCCACACACCCCCACACAGCCTCACACCACCCCACACAGCCAACACAGCACCCACACAGCCCCACACAGCCCCACACAGCCCACACAGTCCCACACAGTCCCACACAGCCCACACACAGCCCCACACAGCCCCACACAGCCTCACACAGCCCCACACAGTCCCACACAGCCTCACACACAGCCCACACAGCCCCACACAGTCCCACACAGTCCCACACAGTCCCACACAGTCCCAGCGCTGCTAAAATTACCCCCAGCGCCAGGCCAGCCTTCGCCACATAGCTGCACCTGACGTCACGCTGCAGAGGGAGGCGGGGGACAACACGGGCAGTGTGGGGGCTTCCTGTGAGCGCACTGCAGACTCATCACCAAGAACTGCCCCACTGCTGCAGAAACATCACCAAGAACTGCCCCACCGCTGCAGAAACACATCACCAAGAACTGCCCCACTGCTGCAGAAACATCACCAACAACTGCCCCACTGCTGCAGAAACATCACCAACAACTGCCCCACTGCTGCAGAAACATCACCAACAACTGCCCCACTGCTGCAGAAACATCACCAACAACTGCCCCACTGCTGCAGAAACATCACCAACAACTGCCCCACTGCTGACAGAAACATCACCAACAACTGCCCCACTGCTGCAGAAACATCACCAACAACTACCCCAGTGCGGCAGAAACATCACCAAGAACTGCCCCACTGCTGCAGAAACATCACCAACAACTGCCCCACTGCTGCAGAAACATCACCAACAACTGCCCCACTGCTGCAGAAACATCACCAACACTGCCCACTGCTGCAGAAACATCACCAACAACTGCCCCACTGCTGCAGAAACATCACCAACAACTACCCCCAGTGCGGCAGAAACATCACCAAGAACTGCCCCACTGCTGCAGAAACATCACCAAGAACCATCGACAATCAGTGCTGAATGATCGTCTCAACACAGACACAACGAAATGCAAAACCCCCCCCAGTCTGCTGGAGAAAGAGAAACTGCATCATCGCCTGGCTTCAGAAGAGTTCAGTAATAAACTGAAGGTGAGAGCAACAGAACTGGGGCAAGCAATTTCACCCGTTCAACACCAGAAAACATCCGGCAGATTCCTGACCCCGTGAAAAAGGAACTCTCACTGGGGCTGTTAATCAGAATGAAGTTTTCTCTGTGACACAGTTGTACATTCGCTCCGCGTGTGCGACTGTGTGGAAACTCTCTGGCTTTTCATCTGTTTTTACACCAGCAAACGGGCTGAAGTTCAAATATTTGGAATATGAGTCTATCCCAGACCTGGAAAGCAGCCTCATGGCAATCTCTTGTTCAGACAGACACACACGCACACACACTATAAATAAAACTGCTATCAGAGCTGTTCCTAGAAGCCCGGGGCGAGATGGGGAGGGGGGTGGGATAATGGGTTTGGAATTTCAGTCCTTAGCAGCGTTTCTCTCTGGGCTTTGAAAGGAGAACTCGGCTGAAATCTGCGAATCGATGACTGCGTAACCCTACCTGTCGACTCAGCAGACAAGCCTGCCAACGATTTTACAGAATCTTTACATGCCGAGGGCCTGTGTGGCACACTGGTGTGTGTGTGTGTGTGTGTGTGTGTGTGTGTGTGTGTGTGTGACACAGTACAGAACTGCTGCCAACAAGACCATCTGCCGCCCAAATTACAGGCTGTACCAGAGGAAAACATTTTTTTCATTTGAACAAACACTTTAAATCAGAAGCATGCTCCAGCTCACTCTACCAGTCAGGCCTACATCTCCCAGAATGCCTGCGAAGCTGGATACATCACTTCCTTTCTGCTAATTAAAATCAAAGCATTAACAAGCCACACAAAGTCCTAGACTAGCTTAGCACACAGATACTGGATCACCCCTTTAGAGAGACACCTGGAGTTTTATTCCGCAAATAAGGTCAAAAACAATCCTGTCACTCAGCAACAACAGGATGTGCAAATAAGAGTCTTTAATTCATGAATCAGACGAACAAGGCAATGTATTCAGGTCTTGGCATGAAGTTATGAAGTTTCAACAGGCAGACGACATGAGAAACGACTCTGAAAGGCCCCATTCAACGCTTCTGTTTTACGAGCTTTTAAATACGAACTGGAGCCAAGAGATCATCCCGACAGACCAATCAAATGACAGCACGCGCAGCGCAGCGCAGCCAATGAACAGCTCCGGCAGTCAGGGCCGTGAGGCGGACCGGGGGAGACCCACCTGGATGCCCCAGTGAGCAGGACAGGCTGGAGATCACACAGTCCAGCACCCCGAAGTGGGACACGCCCGAACGGGGAGCTCCCGACCGAGACCCTCCTGACCGGGACATGCCCAGCCTGGTGCCACAGCCCGGGGTTAGCGCCCGGCTAGCGCCCGGCTAGCGCCCGGTTAGCGCCCGGCTAGCGCCCGGCTAGCCCAGGGCTCCAGAGGGGGCTGACACTGCGGCCGCCCTTCCCAGTCGGGCCGCTCCTCAGAGGGGGGAGTAGCGCAGCGTCTCCAGCCTTCAGCAGCAGCGCCGAGGGAGACGGCGCGCGGTGAATCCACAGAGAGAGAGCGGGGGGGTTTCCGTATCACTGCCGGGAGCACCCTGTGGGCACGGCCAGGTCCGAACGGAGGGAGCGGAGCCGGGAATCCGGGTTCGGATCGGAGAACCGGGGCGGAGGGAGAGCAGCCGGGAGGTCTGGGATGCGCCCGGCCATCTGCAGCCGCAGGAGGAGCAGACTGGAGCTCTGTGTCAGCAGTACCAGGTCGGGACAGAACGCCCTGTCCCCCCAGGGAGAGCGCCCCTAGTGGAGCAGCACTGCTACTGCGGCTCCCTGCTGCTTCCACAAGCTTTTAACGGCCGTGGAGCTGTGGACCTAAAATATCAATATAAATCACAGCCAGCCAGTGTGTGCGTGTGTGTGTGTGTGTGTGTGTGTGTGTGTGTGTGTGTGTGTGTGTGTGTGTGTGTGTGTGAGAGAGTGTGTGAGTGTGTGTGTGAGAGAGTGTGTGTGTGAGTGTGTGTGAGAGGGTGACTGTGTGTGTGTGTGTGTGTGTGTGTGTGTGAGAGAGCGAGAGAGTGTGTGAATGTGTGTGTGTGTGAGGGTGACTGTGTGTGTGTGAGAGAGTGTGTGAGTGTGTGTGTGTGTGTGTGTGTGTGAGAGGGTGACTGTGTGTGTGTGTGTGTGTGTGTGTGTGTGAGAGAGAGTGTGTGTGAGTGTGTGTGTGCGTGAGAGAGTGTGTGAGTGTGAGAAGGTGTGTGTGAGTGTGAGTGTGAAAAGGTGTGTGTGTGTGTGTGAGTGAGAGTGTGTGTGTGTGTGTGTGTGAGTGAGAGTGTGTGTGTGACTGTGTGTGCTGGGGGCTTATGGGATATGCTGGACCTCCTGTACACTTCCTGAGCTGTGGTGCATTCTGGGGGTGATGATGGTGCTACATGTGTTTGTGTAAATTAGTGTGAGAACCACTGTGTAAATGACTGTGTGCACATGTGTGCCGGTATATAAGTGCATGTACATGAATGTGAATGTAAATATGTGTGAGTATTAGTGTGCGAATGAGGGATAGGTTTTGTCCATTTGATCACAGCCTCACACGCACCAAAGCAATGAACTTTTTTAGTTTCTTGTTAGGCTGTTCAGTTAGGTACAGATGTATATGAAGCTGTGTTGTGTTTATAATCACAGCCGACACAGTCTGCTTGTGAAACACAACAACCGGCAGCCAGAGGAAGCTGTGCAGGGATCTTCACCCCAAACTATCCCCTACCTCTACCCCTGACCATTCACCCCAAACTATCCCCCTAACTCAACCCCTGACCCTTCACCCCAAACAATCCCCCTAACTCAACCCCTGACCCTTCACCCCAAACTATCCCCCTACCTCTACCCCTGACCCTTCACCCCAAACTATCCCCCTAACTATCCCCCTAACTCTACCCCTGACCCTTCACCCAAACTATCCCCCTAACTCTACCCCTGACCCTTCACCCCAAACTATCCCCTAACTCTACCCCTGACCCTTCACCTCAAACTATCCCCCTACCTCTACCCCTGACCCTTTACCCCAAACTATCCCCTAACTCTACCCCTGACCCTTCACCTCAAACTATCCCCCTACCTCTACCCCTGACCCTTCACCCAAACTATCCCCCTACCTCTACCCCTGACCCTTCACCCCAAACTATCCCCTACCTCTACCCCTGACCCTTGACCCCAAACTATCCCCTACCTCTACCCCTGACCATTCACCCCAAACAATCCCCCTAACTCAACCCCTGACCCTTCACCCCAAACTATCCCCTACCTCTACCCCTGACCCTTCACCCCAAACTATCCCCCTAACTCAACCCCTGACCCTTCACCCCAAACTATCCCCTACCTCTACCCCTGACCCTTCACCCCAAACTATCCCCCTACCTCTACCCCTGACCCTTCACCCCAAACTATCCCCTACCTCTACCCCTGACCATTCACCCCAAACTATCCCCTACCTCTACCCCTGACCCGTAATGCACCCAGCACCCTCCCCCACCCACAACAGTGCAGCTAGACCCCCACCGCCCTGACAACTGGATCGATCACAGCTACTGATCCAGCCCTGCCGTCCTGGTCCCTGGAGGGAGCCAATCGGCTTTCAGCATTCACCTCTCACTCCAGACACAGGAGGCGGGGCCTCGTGTGCCTGTCACTCACACAGAAGCCTGAACTAGACAGACTGACTGACCAACAGACATAAATAGCAAATGGTAAATGGTGGCATTTATATAGCGCCTTTATCCAAAGCGCTGTACAATTGATGCTTCTCATTCACCCATTCATACACACACTCACACACCAATGGCGATGGGCTGCCATGCAAGGGGCTGCCATGCAAGGCACCGCCCAGCTGGTCAGGAGCTTTTAGGGGTTAGGTGTCTTGCTCAGGGACACCGACACGGCCCGGGCGGGGATCACACTGGCAGGGAATCAAACTGCTCTTGAGCCGATGTCGCTGTGGGAGGTGTCGCTGACGCAACTCACAAACCAGCAGCAGCAGAAACTCAAAACCTCTTAAATCTAGGTCATATTCTGACAGCAAGTCAATAATTAACCAATCAGACGTTACGTCAGGCAGCAGCGAATGAGTGATGGGGGGGGTTATTGGTGGGAATCGAGCCAGAAGTAGGGGGGGTTTCACAAAGCGTCTCATCTGTAGTATTATCTGGTTATTCGAGAATCAAAGGTGATTCAAGCCACAGAGAGATACGGGGGGGGGGGGGGGGGGGGAGAAATAGAGATACAGAGAGGAAGAGAGAGAGACAGAGAGGGAGAGACAGAGACAGAGAGCAGGGGAGAGGGATATGGGGTAGA